>NC_052160.1:80430452-80534066 GCF_902713615.1 Scyliorhinus canicula
CGAAGGCGGAAGGTCCTGTACTGTGCTGTAATGTTCTATGTTGTAACCCGATGGGGAGATATTGCGGGGGGCGGGGGGGGGGGGGGGTGCTGTAGCCCTGCCGTCCATAGTTGCAGTCAGTGAATGTTGGGGTTGCAGGCCGGTCTTCGCCTGGTGTTGCAGCTCCTGGATTTCTGGAGCTGGTCTGTGTCCTTGTTTTTAATATCCGGAGTCTGGTGGCGTTGGTCACATTGCTGTTCCCATCGACCAGTGGTTGACCATCTCGGAGTATTTAATTGTCTTCGTGGTCTGGGGGGGTCTGTACATCCCGCTCCGACGTGGTGCTTGGCCTCTTAATTGAGGCTGATCGTTGGCTTGTCCTTCCTCATCTAAGGAGGTGCTAGCGCTAAGGCTGCTGGCTGGAAGCTGCCGCCTTTTGTCGTTCACCATCAGAGATTTTTTTCGGTTTATCTCTTGGTCTCCGTTTCCATTTGTCCCTGGTCACCTTTTCGCAGTGCACTTCTTTCTCCGTGGCTTCCTCTTCCATTGAGTCTTCTGATGAAGATGCCGTTTTGTGCTGCGGCCTATAACTTTTTTTGAGAAGCCTTCTGTTGGTTTCCAGCATCCTGTACTGGGGTATCTTTGTCGTTGTAGGGTATATGAATGGTCTCTGTGGTTGCCTTTTTCCCTCCGACGCTGATGATTTGTGCGTATGTAGCCCCCCCATTTTGGACAGGCCCTGTAAAGACGGCCAACCTCCCCATACAAGTTACAGCATTTAGCTTCTTTGCAGTCATAGACATAGACATAGAACAGTACAGCACAGAACAGGCCCTTCGGCCCTCGATGTTGTGCCGAGCCATGATCACCCTACTCAAACCCACGTATCCACCCTATACCCGTAACCCAACAACCCCCCCCCCCCCTTAACCTTACTTTTTAGGACACTACGGGCAATTTAGCATGGCCAATCCACCTAATCCGCACATCTTTGGACTGTGGGAGAAAACCGGAGCACCCGGAGGAAACCCACGCACACACGGGGAGGACGTGCAGACTCCGCACAGACAGTGACCCAGCCGGGAATCGAACTTGGGACCCTGGAGCTGTGAAGCATTTATGCTAACCACCATGCTACCGTGCTGCCCGTCATGTGTCCCTCCTGCCTGCAGTTTTTGCAGAAGGTTACGCTGCAGTTGGCGGTAACATGTCCAGTTTTGCCGCAGGTGCGACACACTCGTGGCTGCACCGCATAATAAAGGTAGCTCTGTCTTCCTCCAATGGCGAAACTGGAGGGTGGGGGGGTGGGGGGGGGGGGGTGGTGGGGGGGGGGGGGGAGTGCGTGGGGGGTGTAGGATGGCTCCATTGCCATCCGAGCTCAAGGTCATCTTGACCTCGTATTCGCTCGTCCAGATGTCAAAGGTGTTCTTCAGATCAACGCTGCCACCATTCTGCTCAACGTACCTGGCGAACACTTGGTTCACGGACTTAATGTACTGTCCCTTTAGTACCGTGAGAAGGTGGGCGCATCCCGGATGAGGGGAAAAATTTGATGGCTCACCCGTGAGTACAGAACTTGGAGCTTCTGTGGGTCAGAGTTCTTCAGTGGCTGCTCTGAGGTAGCCTTCGAAGCAGGCTAGCCCAGTGCTCGAAGGCTGACGTGGCATTGGCTGCGTGAGGGCTCAGCTCCAGGTGATCAGAATTGATTAGGAAGTCCATCTTTTAAAATCTAGTGCAATAAATTGATGTACCGTAAATTACCACGAGACGACAGTGGTGAAAGAATCGATGCTTTATAGCACAAGATGTTGTGCCAGAATGGGAGCAGCGCAGGAGAGCATGCACGTTTATACACCACCTGCTTGGAGGAGCTAGCAGGCTGGGATTTACTGTTGTACTGTAATAAAGTAGCAGTACCGTAATACATGCAATGTGTTACTAGTGGTGTTTACCACACAGAGTGAGGAGCCACGTCCGAGCTTTTGGAGTTTTGATATCAGTTTGGCTGGGTTAATAGTGTTGAAGGCGGAGCTGTAGTCAATAAATAGGAGTCTGATGTAGGAGATCCTTGTTGTCGAGATGCTCCAGGGATAAGTGTAGGGCCAGGGAGATGGCATCTGCAGTGGACCGGTTGCGGCTGTATGCGAATTGCAGAGGACCTAGGCCCCATCCGGACCGGCTGCCTTCCGAGGGTTCACTTTCCGGAAGGACAATCTGACTTTGGAAGCTGTGACGGTGGGTGTGGTTGGGGAACGTATGTTGGAGGGTGGTTTCGGAGTGTGTTAAGAGCAGGGGAGGGGTAAGAAGGTGTTAGTGAGTGTTATGAACCTTTTGTTTGTGGTGTGCGATATAAGAATTTGTAAGAGTGAATACGCCGGGTGTGAGAAAGGAGTGCTTGATTATGTTGGGTGCTTTGGCAAGGCAGCAGGAGGTGTAGGTAAGGTAAAGCAAAGGTGGTGTGTTTCGTCTGTGGACGTCGAGAATGGGCAGTAGTTCTGTTTTCTGATTGAGTGAGAAAAGAAAAGCGTATAAAATGTATAAAGTATGTGTTTCAGCTGTTTCTTGACTTTGAAATTCCCCATAAAGGCCTGGTGTGCACCATTCCCGAAGAGACTGCAAAACCAAGTCGATGTGTGGAGTCGATGGAGCAAGTCCCTATTCCATCTCCCTGCTCCAAAAATCAATTTACTATATGGTCCCCAGATAATGGATGTTTCAGATATTAAACTGATAAGAACAGATTTTTTCCCCCCAAAAAAATATACTTTATTCATAAAATCTCTAATAAACATTTCAGAACATTTTGAATTGTTATGACTGCACATTTCCTCCAAAGTTACATATTCACTTGACTTTCTTGCATTCATTTGGGATGACATTCCACACATATCCCTGTTTCCGTTACAATTCTTTCTTAAATATTTACATCGTCATGTTTCTTTCAATACTTTTATACATTGGAGTGTTAATGATCCAGACCGAGGGGTTTTACACGGTTACCAGCCCCTCGGTGTACAATTGCTGGAAGACCTTACACAGTGGTCTTTCCCCATTGCGCCTTGGCGGCAGCTGTCCCAAGCTTGAGTGTGTCCCTCAGCACGTAGTCCTGGACCTTGGAATGTGCCAGTCTGCAACACTAAGTCGAGGACAATTCTTTGCTCTGGAAGATCAGCAAGTTTCGGGCAGACCAAAGAGCGTCTTTCACCGAGTTGATGACCTTCCAGCAGCAGTTCATGTTTGTCTCGGTGTGTGTCCCTGGAAACAGTCCATAGAGCACAGAGTCCTGTGTTACTGAGCTGCTCGGGATGAACCTTGACAAATACCACTGCATCTCTCTCCAGACCTTCTTTACAAAGGCACATTCCACAAGGAGGTGGGCGACCAACTCAACTCCCTCGCAGCCACTCTGTTGAAGGGAAGTTAATGAGTTACCAATTTAGAAGCAGGCTGGGAATATTGACTATATTTTAACACTGCTTTTGAGCAAAATTAAGTTGGTCAGGTAATGTAAACTATGTTGTACTGGCCTTATTATGATAAGTTGTTCTTCCGAAGGACAACAAAATGCGTACTCGAATTGGTTTTAAACCAATGGCAAAACATTCATATTTCCTCTTGCATATGTTCCCAAGCTTTATCTCTTCAAAGTTGTTTATTTCACACTATAAATGTAATGGTTTTCGACTCATAAGTCAGAGAGCAGTGAATTAGTTTTTGCAGCTGGTGCAGTTCTGTCTCCACAAATGTTTGTGTCAATAAATTTCCTTAAATCTAACCTCGAGGACTTTGTCTTTATTATGATTTCCACGACAAATTGCCGTAGTCGTTGCAGTTTTCCTAATTTAACGGAAGAGAGCCATAGCGTGACCCTACCTGAAAGGGGGGTCTGCGGCTCGGCAGCCTTAATTACTGGCCAGTGACTCATGCGAGGAGAGTTATCTTAATTAATAAATTAATGATGATGCATGGGAAGAAAAAGCTGCCTTAGAGACTAAAATTTTTTTAAAACAAGACTTTGAGGTTCGTGAAGGGATAAACACCGGTGTGCGCTCCCTGTAGTATTTGTAAATGATGTAAAAGACGTAAATGGCATCATGCCAAATTCTCCACCCCTTAGATTCTGCAGGAAACATTAACCATTTTAGCAGATAGTTGATCTTGTCTGAATTGACAAAGAAAAAATATATGTCTCCAAGAATAGCTAATGCCGATAACATCAATCATTGGAAATTGACTTAAATGTGTGCTATTCATAGCCCCCTTCCAGGGGATGTTTTGCTGCTTCTAAAATACTCTTATGGTGCATCTTTGTCAGCTTTGAAGCTTTGGGATTAGATCCCACGTGGCATAAACGGGGACTGGGCCCACAATGATGATCATTTAAATGAAGGAAATGAGTTCCTTGAACACTGGTTAGCAAATAGGGGGAAAGAGGCTATCATGCAAGGGGCCAAGAAGCATAGTGACATAGGCGAGGTGACACGGTGCTTGCAGAAAAAGGGTGAGAGACTGCCCGAATTTGTAGCCAGATTTAAGAACTGTTGGGAAGAAAATGCCGGTGTTGCATTGGAAGACAATGGACCTTTAGCGGTGCAGACATTGTTGAATTGCATGCTACCAGAGCATGCACAAAGTTACAAATTGATTAATCTCACCTGGCAAACAAAGCCATGGACGGCAGTGGTTACCTCCTTGGTAAACATGAACCGGGAAGGACTGTTTATAGCCCCCAAAGATCAAAAGCCTAGAATCGCAGGGCAATTCTACCAGGGAAAGGGTGGACACGGTCGGGGTCAGCAGGCCGGCAGAGAGGCAGGGGTAGAGGCAGAGGACAGTGGCAAGGGAGAGGTGGATCCCAGGATCAATGTAGAAGCAGTGGGGCAAAGGGACATTGGGCTCGTGATTGTAACTTTAACCCCCAGGAAGGAGGCGCCCCACTCGGAGACATGCCCCCACCCCCACCTCCCTTTACGTACACTGATCCAAACCCTAATCAAAGCCAATAGGGGTACCACGGAGAAAATGTGATACAGGCGGCTATGATCAGATTGTCCAACTCAGTAAGAGACGAACCTATGACAACGGTTAAAATAGGAAATCATTATGTGGACCTTCTGGTCGATACCGGTGCTACTATGTCGTCTGTGCCCCCCTCCGTGGAAATAACCCCCGGTGAGTCCTCTGTTGTCACTGTGGGAGTAGCCGGTATTCCCATGACTGAGCCAGTATCACGCCCAACTAACCTGGAAATTGTCGATATCGCCCTGGTCAATACTATGATTATTTCAAAAACACCGCCCCTCCCTCTGCTTGGCAGACAGACCCTCTGCAAATTAGGAGCGGTAATACATTGCATTGATAATGGAATGTTTATAGAACGGTCTCAAATACGAGCTCACCAGATGCAAAAAGTAATAACTTCTGAGCCTGCGCCCAATTGCTCTGTGTCTTTGTTCTATGCTGGCAGCTGAACGTTAACCCTTACAGTACCACTGTTTAAAATAAAAAAATCTAAAAACTGCAGGAAGTCTTACAAAAGATTAATGAACCTTGGGCACAGCTATTAAAACACCTGATAAGTCCAAACGAGAGATTATAGTGACCCTTTGCACGGCTTGGTATGCTCGTGAGGATGAGCACGCATACAATTTACAAACACAAAGTCACTTAGGAAAGCAAACCTCGGTGGCCTTGTGGTTAGCACAGCTGCCTCATGGCGCTGAGGTCCCAGGTTCGATCCTGGCTCTGGGTTACTGTCCGTGTGGAGTTTGCACATTCTCTCCGTGTCTGCGTGGGTTTCACCCCCACAACCCAAATATGTGCAGAGTAGGTGGATTGGCCACGCTAAATTGCCCTTTAATTGGAAAAAATAATTGGGTAATTTTTAAAAAATTTTTAATAAGGAAAGCAAACCTCATTGCATATCACTCCTTTTTATTTTTCGGTATTGTGGGATTAGGAATGTTAATAACGTTGACCCATAGTCAGAGGGACCTTTTTAGGATGGGTTTAACTTCAGAACCCCATTTAACATTGGCCGTAAGACATCCCGCTAAGGCAAAGCAAATAGAAGAAGTGATCAAAGAGGCCAAAGAAAAAAAAGTAATACATGGGATTTATATTGAAATAGACGGACGAAATTGCCTGATAGAATTTTATGGCAAACAGGAAGGCAAAGTGACCTGGAAAGAGGAGCAATGGCCCGCTACATTTGAAAGACAACAACCTCCCCGAGAGAGCCATCATTTACTCCCTTCAGTCCTGGCCCAGGTACTGCAACATCTGTGGGCCCAACATAAAAATCATGTTGGAAAAGTACATTCTGCCCCAGCGCATAGGGTGGAATTACAGAAGAACGTTGCCCACCCTGCTTAAAACTATACAGGTTGGCACCAGCAGCAGAAAAAGGGATAGGGGGAGTGATCAATGCACTATTACAGCAAGGGGTGCTGAAGAGAACACAAAGCCCCTGTAACACCCCTATACTCCCCATTCCAAAAGTAGGAAGACCCAATGAGTGGTGGTCTGTGCAAGATCTTAGAACCATCAATAAAACTGTTATCACTATTGCTCCATTGGTGTCGGACACAAACGTCATTTTGTCTTCTATACCACCAACAACGGATACTTTCTCAGCCTTTTTCTCCATTCCATTGAACCCAGAAAGTCAACATCTATTTAACTTTACATATCAGAATTAACAGCATTAAAAGACACTTGGACAAGTGCCAGTTGTCTGCAGGCTCAACATTCCCTCAATATGATGACAATTTATTGATAGCCTCAGAGGGAAGGCTAGTTTGTCAACAGAATACCCTTTTGTTATTATCACATCTGGCAAAAAGAGGGCATAGGGCCTCCATGGAAAAGCTGCAATTCTGCCAGGAGACAGTTCAGTATTTGGGATTTCAGCTTCAGCAAGGACAGTGGAGGCTTGGGTCTGAAAGCGTACAGGCTGTAGCAAGGGTTCCAACTCCGCGTACAAAAAAGGAAATCCTCACCTTCCTCGGCATGGTGGGCTATTGCAGGCAGTGGATAACGGACGATGGCGAGATGGACGCAGTATTGCACAAGGCTACCCTACAGGATGCCCCTTCAGTTATTACCAGAGAGGGAGCAAGCATTTCATAATTTGAAACAAGCCATGATTAGTGCCCCTGCCGTGTGACTTTCAGCAAACCCTTTACTCTTTATGTGAATGAAGCAGGGAGATTTGCAACAGGCCCTGGTGCAAGAGCATTGAGGAGGGAAAAGACCACTTACCTATTACTCGGTGGCCCTATGTGCTGTGGTAAAGGGTATGCCAAATTGCTTAAGAGCAGTAGCAGCCAAAGCAGCCATAGTAGAAAAGGGAGGCTATCAGTTTTGCTGCTGCTTAATTCATCCGCAACGTAGCATTTTACTGCGGCTTGACACACTGGGTACGGAGTATTCCTCTCTAAAACCAACTTTATCTACAAGCGAGCGCCAGCTGCCAACCTGCTACACTCTCGCCCGCGCCCTTGGAAGCAGAGCATATGTATAATCATGACTGTTTACAATTGGTTGAAGCCACCACAACCCCTCGACCTGATTTATTGAGTCACCCACGAGAAAATCCAGACATCTTTTTCACAGATGGGTCAGCAAACAGACCAAATGATATGACCCTCCTGGCCGGCTATGCAATAGTAACTCCATTCGAGATATTGGAAGCTTTTGCTCTGCCTTCGGGAACATCTGCTCAAGCGGCCGAATAGTTTGCCCTTACTAAAGCTAATTCTAGCTAAAAATAAAAGAGTCAATATTTATACTGATTCCCGATCCGCTTTTGGGGTAGTACATGATTTTGGCCAATTATGGAAAAACAGGGGATTCATAACTTCCTCCGGCCAACCTATTAAACATGCAAAATTGGTTTTAAATTTACTAGTTGCTGTTCAGCTGCCCAGCAAGATAGCCGTTTTTAAGTGTGAAGTGCATAGTACCACAGACGATGAAGTCTCATGCAGCAATAGATTTGCTGATAAAATAGCAAAGGAATTGGCTCTCAAACAGCAGCTACAACTGCAAGCTGCTGCAGTTGAACTTCCGTCCACCATAAAAGAACCAAAGTTAAAACAGGCACGGGAGCAAGCCTCCCCACAGGAGCATCGCTCTTGGCTAAAAGCAGGTTGCTATCAAGACAATTTTGAAAGGTGGATAAGGGCTTTGGAAATAGACCAAACGTATGAAGCTCTCAGAGAATTTATACTTTTGGAGGAGTTTAAAAATTCAATTCCTGATGTAGTGAGAGCTCATGTGGAAGAACAGAGGGTTAAAACTGCGAGATTAACAGCAGAAATGACAGATGATTATGAATTAGTTCATAAATCAAAGCTTGGTTTCCAACATCAGTTTCAGCCTGTGAGGGAAAGAAACTGGGGACATGAGAAATACTCAAGTGGTAAAGGCAAAGGTGATCTGATGGGAGATGATAAGGAGAGTGTACCTCAGATTAAAAAAGAAATCCAGGAGGTTAGAAAAGAAATGAAAAGTTTCAAATGTTTTCACTGTAATAAACTAGGCCATGTAAAATCACAGTGTTGGTGGTTGAAGAAAAGCAGTGTGGTAACACAGGATAAGACAATGGGGTTTGTTAAAGTGGTAAAGGAAAGCCCAAGTGAAGCGAAGGAGGTGCAAAAGATTGTACAGCCTGACCAAGAGGTGATTGATAAGAAAGTGCCAAATCTTTTTAAAGAATTTACTTGTGTGGGTAAAGTTTACTCATGTGTATCAGAAGGAGCAGGTAAAGAAGTCACAATTTTAAGAGATATGGGAGCTAGTCAATCTTTGATGGTAAGAGATGAGGAGTTATGTAGTCTGGGAAGAGTGTTGCCAGAAAAGGTGGTAATATGTGGAATTCAGGGTGAAAGGAGTCGCATTCCTCTGAGAGGAGGGGGAAGCACGGTAGCATGGTGGTTAGCATCAATGCTTCACAGCTCCAGGGTCCCAGGTTCGATTCCCGGCTGGGTCACTGTCTGTGCGGAGTCTGCACGTCCTCCCCGTGTGTGCGTGGGTTTCCTCCGGGTGCTCCGGTTTCCTCCCACAGTCCAAAGATGTGCGGGTTAGGTGGATTGGCCATGATAAATTGCCCTTAGTGTCCTAAAAAAAAAAAAATAATGTTAATGGGGGTTGTTGGGTTACTGGTATAGGGTGGATACGTGGGCTTGAGTAGGGTGATCATTGCTCGGCACAACATTGGGGGCCGAAGGGCCTGTTCTGTGCTGTACTGTTCTAATTCTAAAAAAATTCCATTATATAAGGTAAGGTTGGAAAGTCCAGCAAAGAGTGGTGAAGTGGTAGTAGGAGTAATAGAGAAACTATCTTGTCCAGGAATACAGTTTATCTTGGGTAAGGATATAGCTGGATCGCAGGTGGGAGTGATGCCTACTGTGGTTGATAAGCCAGTGGAAAATCAGACAACCGAAGTGTTGAAGGACGAATATCCCGGGATTGTGATACCAATGGGTATTAACAGTGACAGGGGAACTCATTTCACAAGCAAATTGACCAAAGCCCTAACAGAAGCCATGGGATTTGATTGGAAATTGCATATATCATATCAACCATCATCCTCAGTAATGGTGGAAAGGGCGGATGGAATAATTAAAACTGCAGTTACAAAAGTGTGTCAACAAAATGGGCTGCTATGGCCAGATGCCATACCCATAGTAATGCATGCCCTGAGAAATCAGAGAAATCGTGACGCGGGTTTAACCCCGTATGAGATATTAATGGAACATTCCATGACAACTGGAACTAAACCCCCAATGACTCCAGCGGGAGTAGCCATAATATGGGCAGATGAGGCATCACTAAAATATGCCCAGGCCATGTGTGAAACCGCTGGGGGAAAAACAAGAAAAAAACATGAAAAGGTGCAAAAGGCAAAAGGCTCAGATGCATCCAAAAGAGGGAAATACACACCCTTTAAACCTGGAGATCAAGTGTATGTGAAAGCACTAAGCAAAGATTATTTTTCTCCTAGGTGGAACGGACCCTACCAAGTGCTGCTAACAACCCGAACAGCCGTTAAAGTAAAAGAAAAGCCAGATGGGATCCACGCAACTCATATAAACTACATCATACGGAACTTTGAGAGTACTGTACTAGCGAAACGCTGACCTGAAGAGAATGATGGCGCTACTGTTCAGTCACTGATGGCCGCTACTGTTCAGATGGCAGACTGTCCAGTCTGGAACACTCGGTCAAGGACAATTCTTTGCACTGGAAGATCAGCAAGTTTCGGGCAGACCAAAGAGCGTCTTTCACCGAGTTGATGACTTTCCAGCAACAGTTGATGTTTGTCTCGGTGTGTGTCCCTGGAAACAGTCCGTAGAGCACAGAGTCCTGTGTCACAGAGCTGCTCAGGATGAACCTTGACAAGTGAAATGAAAAATAAAATGAAATTGAAAATCGCTTATTGTGACAAGTAGGCTTCAAATGAACTTACTGTGAAAAGCCCCTAGTCGCCACATGCCGGCGCCTGTTCGGGAAGGCTGGTACGGGAATTGAACCATGCTGCTGGCCTGCCTTGGTCTGCTTTCAAAGCCAACGATTTAGCCGTGTGCAAGTCCCACTGCATCTTTCTCCAGACCTTCTTTACAAAGGCACATTACACAAAGAGGTGGGCGACCGTCTCATCTCCCCCGCAGCTACTCTGAGGGCAGCGTGCAACGGTGCTGAGCCTTCGGGTGTACATGAAGGATCTGAAGGGGAGGGCTGTTCTCACCACCAGCCAAGCTAGGTCTTTGCGTGTGCATGGGTTTCCTCCTGGTGCTCCAGTTTCCTCCCACACTCCAAAGATGTGCAGGTTAGGTGGATTGGCCATGATAAATTGCCCTTAGTGTCCAAAATTGCCCTTAGTGTTGGGTGGGGTTACTGGGTTATGGGAATAGGGTGGGGTGTTGACCTTGGGTAGGGTGCTCTTTCCAGGAGCTGGTGCAGACTCGATGGGCCAAATGGCTTCCTTCTGCACTGTAAATTCTATGATAATCTATGAAATTGTTCTTGTTTGACAGTTCTGGTGATGAGGCGTTCTGCCAGATGACTCTGACAGTCTGCTCAGGGAACCATCCAACATTCTCCACAGTCTCTTTTTCCCTTAGGACCTCGAGGACATTATGTGCAGATCACTGCTTCATTGCCTTGTTGTCAAAGGTGTTTTTCTGAATAAATGTTTCCATGAGAGACAGGTGGTACGACACGGTCCAACTATTGGAGCATTCCGCGGCAATGAGGCCAGACCCATCCTTCGTAACACTGGGGACAGGTAGAACCTCAGTATGTAGTGACACTTGGTGTTTGCATACCGGGGGTCCACGCGCAGCTTGATGCAGAGGCACACAAAGGTGGCCATCAGGATGAGATAGACGTTGGGTACGTTTCTCCCTCCCTTATCCAGTGATTTGTACATGGTGTCCCTTCAGGCACGGTCCATCTTGGATCTCCAGATGAATTTGAAGATGGCACGGGTGACTGCTGCAGCACAGGGTAGGGTAATGGGCCAGACATGCGCCACGTACAGCAACACCGAGAGTACCTCACACCTGATGACCAGGGTTTTGCCCACAATGGTGAGGGAGCGTTGCTCCCACATGCCCAGTTTCTGTCTCACATGGCGATGCGCTCCTCCCAATTTCCAGTGCTTGCCCCAGCCTATCCAAACCATATCCCCAGCACCTTCAGGTAATCTGACCTGACGGTGAAGGGGTCAAAGGACCGGTCGGCCCAGTTACCAAAGAACATGGCCTCACTCTTGCCGCAGTTTACCTTGGCCCCCCTTGTGCTGTTCCTTGTGTCTGGAGATGAAAAACTTGTTGTCGAAGGTGAAGACGTTGTGATCCAGAATAAAGCGGATGAGTTCCAGAATTGCGTTTGGAGATTGGCAGTTGTCAGTGTTGTGTACTGAGGCTGTTGCAGCAATGCCGTTGTTATGGGGGATACTGGTGTGGAGTGCCGAGACGTCCATTATGACGAGGAATGTTCCTGGCTCAACTGGTCCAAGGGTGCTGAGTTTCTGCAGGAAATCCGTCGTGCATTGACAGAAGATGGGCGTTTCTTATACGTTGGGTTTTAAGATGCCCTCGATGTAGCCAGTGAGGTTCTCACACAGAGTCCCATTGCCTGATACAATAGGAAGGCCTGATGTGTGAGAACCATTGTGTGAGAACAGTCAATGTTTAGGCCATTAGCACCATTATTGGAGATCAGCTCCTGCGAACGGCAGTCTTTGTACAAAGCTGGCTGCAGCAGACAAACTGACTGTTGGTTCAATTGTGTTCGCTTAGCTGGACTGTTTTAGTGATGCAAGGTGGCTTACACTCCAGAACCTTTGAGGTGTTCGCCATTGTTCACATTTTTAAAAATATTTCATTCGGTTTTTAACATAATCGGGGAAATAGATATAAATGGATACGATATAATTGGGATTACGGAGACGTGGCTGCAGGGTGACCAGGAATGGGAACGGAATAGAAAGAACAAAGAAAATTACAGCACAGGAACAGGCCCTTCGGCCCTCCCAGCCTGCGCCGATCCAGATCTTTTATGTAAACCTGTCGCCTATTTTCCAAGGATCTACTTCGCTCTGTTCCCCGCCTGTTCATATATCGGTCTAGATGCATCTTAAAATATGCTATCGTGCCCGCCTCTACCATCTCCGCTGGCAAAGAGTTCCAGGCACCCACGAACCACTGCGTAAAAAAAATTCCACACACATCTCCCTTAAACTTTCCCCCTCTCACCTTGAAATCGTGACCCCTTGTTATTGACACCCCCACTCTTGGAAAAAGCTTGCTGCTATCCACCCTGTCCATACCTCTCATAATTTTGTAGACCTCAATCAGGTCCCCCCATAACCTCCGTCTTTCCAACGAAAACAATCCTAATATACTCAACCTTTCTTCTTAGCTAGCACCCTCCATACCAGGCAACATCCTGGTGAACCTCCTCTGCACCCTCTCTAAAGCATCCACATCCTTCTGGTAATGTGGCGACCAGAACTGCACGCAGTATTCCAAATGTGGCCTAACCAAAGTCCTACACACCTGTAACATGACCTGCCGACTCCTGTACTCAATACCCCGTCCGATGAAGGCAAGCATGCTGTATGCCTTCTTGACTACTCTATCGACTTGCATTGCCACCTTCAGGGTACAATGGACCTGAACTCCCAGATCTCTCTATACATCAGTTTTCCCCAGTACTCTTCCATTGACCGTATAGTCCGCTCATGAATTTGATCTTCCAAAATGCATCACCTCGCATTTGCCTGGATTGAACTCCATCTGCCATTTCTGTGACCAACTCTCCAATCTACCTATATTTTGCTGTATTCTCTGACAGTCCTCCTCGCTATCTGCAACTCCACCAATCTTAGTATCATCTGCAAACCTGCTAATCAGACCACCTATACCTTTGCCCAGATCATTTATGTATATCACAAGCAACAATGGTCCGAGCACGGATCCCTGTGGAACACCACTAGTCACCTTTCTCCATTTTGAGACACTCCCTTCCATCACTACTCTCTGTCTCCTGTTGCCCAGCCAGTTCTTTATCCACCTAGCTAGTACACCCCGAACCCCATACGACTTCACTTTTTCCATCAACCTGTCATGGGAAACTTTATCAAACGCCTTACTGAAGTCCATGTATATGACGTCTACAGCCCTTCCCTCATCAATTAACTTTGTCACTTCCTCAAAGAATTCTATTAGGTTTGTAAGACATGACCTTCCCTGCACAAAACCATGCTGCCTATCACTGATAAGTCTATTTTCTGCCAAATGTGAATAGATCCTATCCCTCAGTATCTTCTCCAACAGTTTGCCTACCACTGACGTCAAGCTCACAGGTCTATAATTCCCTGGATTTTCCCTGCTACCCTTCTTAAACAAGGGGACAACATTAGCAATCCTCCAGGACCTCACCCGTGCTCAAGGATGCTGCAAAGATATCTGTTAAGGCCCCAGCTATTTCGTCCCTCGCTTCCCTTAGGAACCTGGGATAGATCCCATCTGGTCCTGGGGACTTGTCCACCTTAATGCCTTTTAGAATACCCAAAACTTCCCCCTTATGCCGACTTGACCTAGAGTATTTAAACATCCATCCCTGGCCTCAACATCCGTCATGTCCCTCTCCTTGGTGAATACCGATGCAAAGTACTCATTAAGAATCTCACCCGTTTCTTCTGACTCCACGCATAAATTCCCTCTTTTGTCTTTGAGTGGGCCAATCCTTTCTCTCATTACCCTCTTGTTCCTTATACATGAATAAAAGGCTTTGGGATTCAGTATTTAGGAAGGACAGGCATAAAAGAAAAGGTGGTGGAGTGGCACTGCTGGTTAAAGAGGAAATTAACACAATAGTGAGAAAGGATATTAGCTCTGACAATGTGGAATCTGTATGGGTATAGTTGAGAAATACAAAGGGGCAAAAAACATTTATGGATGTCATAGATAGATCCCCAAACTGCAGTGGTGATGTTGGGAATGGCATTAAACACAAAATTGGAGATACATGTGATAAGGGAATATGAAAATGAAATGAAATGAAAAACGCTTATTGTCACGAGTAGGCTTCAATGAAGTTACTGTGAAAATCCCCTAGTCGCCACATTCCGGCACCTGTCCGGGGAGGCTGGTACGGGAATCGAACCGTGCTGCTGGCCTGCTTGGTCTACTTTAAAAGCCAGCGATTTAGCCGAGTGAGCTAACCAGCCCCATGTGTGCTAACCCAGCCCCATGTGAGCTGATCATGGGTGATTTTAATCTGCACATAGATTGGGCAAATCAAATTAGCCACACTGCCGTGGAGGAGGAATTCCTGGAGTGTATACGGGATGGTTTCCTTGACCAATATGTGGAGGAACCAACTCAAGAGCAGGCCATCTTAGACTGGGTACTGTGTAATGAGAAGGGAATCATTGCCAATCTGGCTGTGTGAGAACTCTTGGGGATGAGCGACCACAACATGATGGAATTTTTTTTATCAAGATGGAGAGTGAAATAGTTGATTCTGAGACTAGAGTGCTGAATCTTAATAAAGGAAACTGAAGGTATGAGGCGTCAGTTAGGGTGCAGAATCTTAATAAAGGAAACTATGCACAGGGACTTGAGGTCGTTTTCGTTAGAGAGGAGAAGGCTGAGAGGTGACTTAATAGAGACATATAAGATAGTCAGAGGGTTAGATAGGGTGGACAGTGAGAGTCTTTTTCCTCAGATGGTGATGACCAACATGAGGGGACATAGCTTTAAATTGAGGGGTGGTAGACATAGGACAGATGTCAGAGGCAGTTTCTTTACTCAGAGAGTAGTAGGGGTGTGGAACGCCCTGCCTGCAACAGTAGTAGACTCGCCAACTTTAAGGGCATTTAAGTGGTCACTGGATAGACATATGGATAAAAATGGAATAGTGTAGGTCAGATAGGCTTCAGATGGTTTCACAGGTCGGCGCAACATCGAGGGCCGAAGGGCCCGTACTGCGCTGTAATGTATGAGGATATGAGGCGTCAGTTGGCCTTGATAGATTGGGGAAAGTTACTTAAAGGGATGATAATGGATAGGCAATGGCAAGGAACGCATGGGAGAACTCCAGCAACTGTTCATTCCTGTCTGGCACAAAAGCAAAATGGGTAAGAGGGCCAATCCATGGCTTACAAAGGAAATTGGAAATAGTGTTCTGTCTCCATTTCCAGCAATAGACTATCTACTAATATCCATTACAAGCCCACTGACTCTCACAGCTATCTGGACTGCAGATCTTCGCACCCTACACCCTAGAAGGACTCCATTCCTATCAGCTCCAAATGTGAGAACGAGTCCCCCTTGTTCTCACATTTCACCCCACCATCCTCCGTATGCAAAACATAATCCTCCGCCATTTTCGCCAACTCCAGCGTGATGCCACCACCAAACACATCTTTCCTTCACTCCCTCTGTCAGCATTCCACAGAGACAGTTCCATCCGAGATAATCTAGTCCACTCATCCACCATAGCCAACACCTGCTCCCATACCCACATGTCTGTCCTTGACCAGCTGCAATGTTCCAGCGAAGCACAATGCAAACTGGAGGAACAGCATCTCTTCTTCCGGTTTGGAACGCTACATCCTTCCGATCTCAACATCGAATTCAACAACCCCTTTGTTTTCATTCCATTTCATTTAACTGCCGTTTACCATTTATTTGTTTCTTGTCTTTCTTTATATATATATATATACCACCCCATCTTATCCCCCCTTCCTCAACTTTTCTCTCCTTTGCTTCCCCCTTCCCCTCCCTCCACATCTACATCTGTCACAGTTTACCACAATGGGAACGGAGGGATAGGAACCTCCAAATCCCAAGGAACCCCCAGACGGAGGAAATTATAGAAGTGGACGAGAGGGACATTCAGAGAACAGGGTAAATTTTAGACAGCCACCCCTTTCTCCTTCAGGAAGCTCAGGGCAACAAAGGTACGGACAGCATTCAGGCCCATCAACCCCGAGACAAAGGCAACCTCCAAGAATAAATAACTGGGAACCACAAAGACCTCAATCCCATAGACGACAATTATTCTCAGGAGATTCTCCTCAACAACAACCACAGACAGCAGCCCCCGAGAAATAGAATTCCAAATTTCAGATATTACGGTAGCCAATGGGAAAATCAAACACCCAAAAGACAGGGAGGAAATGGAAATCGACAAAATCAAACACCCAAAGTCCAGCAGACCCCAACACATGCCCAGACTAATTGGTAAAAATTAAACAGCCAGGGAATTCTCAGCATCAGATGAAACAAAAAAAATTGACTCACCCAGCCCAAGGCACAGAAATCATTACCCTCACATAGACATTGAAATCAGGGATTTATTTTGAACTGCATTAATTGATACAGGGTCAGACATTTCAATTGTAGATCCTCAAGTAAATTCCAAGTGTCTACTAAAAGGCACCCTAAATGAAATAGAAATTGTAGGGATAACAGGACAATCACAGTAAACTCAGGTTTTTGACTGCCCAGTAGAATTAAATGGCATTCAGCACAATTTAAAAACTGTGATGATAGACATCAATCAAACATCGCCTTCTGGTCAAGTGGTTTTGTTACTAATTGGAGCTAAAGATTCAGGCCTGTGGTTTAACACATTTCCAATTAATTCTGATGTGGATGAAAGAGCTGAGCATGTGAAACAGCTCGAATGTCACAAAGACAGCAGCATGCAAATTGCAAGTTGCAAATTGAGCCTACGCCACTGGGGGTTAACCCATTCCCTGTCCAAAAGCAGTGGCACATTCCAGAGCACCGTGGAAGGGCCAGTCTCATTAAAACGATTGACTCACTTGAACAACAAGGAGCTTTAAGTAAAAATCCCTCACGGTACAACTCCCCAATGTTCAGTGTTGCTGAAGCCGACAACAAATGGCGTCTTGTGATTGATTCTATAAAATTAAACAAATACACTGAGCCAAACTCAGCTCAGCAGGCCAATGCCCAACAGGTGGTAAGCCAATTAGTTAGAAAGAAGTACAATTCTTGCGTGGATTTAGCAAATGGGTTCTGGTCT
The DNA here is from genome assembly GCF_902713615.1 of Scyliorhinus canicula. Taxonomy (NCBI): domain Eukaryota; kingdom Metazoa; phylum Chordata; class Chondrichthyes; order Carcharhiniformes; family Scyliorhinidae; genus Scyliorhinus; species Scyliorhinus canicula. Next base: position 80,448,009 of record NC_052160.1, read on the forward strand.
CATCCCATTAAAGAAACAGATCAGCAATATACTGCTTTCAGAGCACCTAATGGTTATCAATACGTGTGGACTCGCCTTCCACAGGGTTATTAGAAATTCCCCACAAATCTTTTCAGCTAGAGTAATGGAAATATTGTCAGACTTACCACAAGTAACTAGCTATGTAGATGACATCTACCTAACAACAGATGATTTAGACGAACACTTTGAACTTTTCAATGAAGTTTTTAAACGACTCACAGACAATGGCTATTTAATCAATCTAAAAAAATCTCAGCTTTGCAGACGGACAGTCAACTTCCTTGGCCTCAGTGTCTCAGATACCGGCAGGGGGCTGACAAATGACTTTCGGGAGAAAGTCTCATGCAAACAGATGCCCACTAAACTCAAAGAACTTCAGTCAATTTTAGGATTGCTAAATTATGCTAAGGCATTCATCCCAAATTATTCTGCATTAGCTAAACCTCTTTATGACAGATGTTCACCAAAAAACAATCCATTCATTTTCACCCATGAGGTTATCAATCCCTCAGGAAACTAATGGATGACGTGCAAAATGCAATTGATTTAAATACCAGAAACAGCCTTTTACAATTGATCCATCAAATTAACATCGGATCAAAGACAGGGATAGCGATCGTCTACAACAAGGGTGAAATTATTCCAGTAGCCTTTTATTCTTACAATGTTACTGCTACGGAACAGCGATATGCTACTGAACGGTCTCTAACCTTTATTTTAAAAGTTTTAATTAAAGTCAGGCCTTGGCAAGAAGAGTCCCCAATTCTGATACAGACTGCTTGTCACGCTTTGAAAGATTTAAACAGGCTGCCAGAGAATGAAAGAAAAGCAACAGCAGTTAGATATGGCAAATGGTTAATATTACATCAGGACCCCACACTTGAGGAATCATTTCCTCAAATGGAGGATGGGAACCCAGAGAGAGAGAGAGAAAATAAACCCCAACACAAACTCACAGACGACAAAGAAGTCTGGTGTAATGAACGCCAATTGGCTTTATTGGTTGGCCAATTGGAGTGTGAGCTCCCTCAATGATAGCTCATTGCCGGGACCCATATAATCACCTGTGTAGGCTTTGTGAGCAGTCTTAAGTTGACTAGACTGCTAGCAGCACTGTTTGTAGCTGCTCCTGTAATATCGTTATTGTAAATAAATATTGGTGTGGTGACGAAACTCCTGCCTCCCGTGGATTACGACAGTGGCGACGAGGGTAAACTACGAATTTTGCGGAGACCAGCTGCCGCACTCGGAGGGTAAGCCTTGCCATTTTTAAAAATGCCGTTTTTTTGGGAGGTTAGAGGCATTCGACCCGGCTATTGAGGACTGGTCCCAGTATGTGGAGAAAATGTGTTACTTCTTCCGGGCAAATGATATACTGACGGACGAAAGGAGACGTCTTATCCTGCTGTCGGCGTGCGGACCCTCTGCTTTCGCCATTATACGTAGTCTGATTTATCCCGATGCGCCGTACACGAAAACTTTCCAAGAAGTAACGGAATTGGTGAAAGAGCATTACGACCAAAACCACCCCTCATTTTGCGTAGGTACAGATTCTACACTGCGAAGCGGGGAAGACAGGGAATCAGTCACAAATTTCTTGACCCGCCTGAGAAGGCTGGCGGAAAAATGTGAGTTCGGCCTGACGCCATATGAAATGCTTCGGGACCGGTTAGTGTGTGGTATAAACAACCTCACAATACAGAAACGCCTGTTGGCGGACACGGAGCTAGACTGCAGGCAGGCGTTACAGCTCGCACTGTCCCTAGAAAAGGCAGCAAGTGGGGCGCAGGAACTACAGGGCACACCAATGGAGGTAGATACCTGAGAGGGACTACCACAACGGGTCCTGCTACCAGATAGCCGCTCTCAGGAAAAACCTGAGGAATAGAGGGAAAAAGGAAAACCCCAGAACTGCCCCCAAGTCTGCCAGGACTAACTGGAGACAGAGGGAAGTACCGGCTGAGGCTCCCCAACAGAGAAGGACCGTTTCTGGCACCAGACAGAGTGGGGTAACAACGACAGAAACCCTAGAAGGAGGTGGCAAAAGAGGAATAGCAGGTGGGGACGCAGGGAAGTACACAACCTAGTCGCCCCATCCTCCTCCAAAGGGGAACAATTATATAATATTACAACGAAGAAAGCAGAACCCATTAGGATTACGCCACGGGTGAACGGGCGACCGACAATAATGGAAATAGACACGGGTGCGGCCGTATCAGTAGTGGGAGTGACAGCATTTAGAAAAATCAAAGATGGACTCCAGCCACTAACCCTAACAAAACATCGACGAAACTTAAAACCTACACGGGGAACCCCTGGAAGTTCTAGGCATGACTCATGTACCTATGGAATATGAGAAACAATTGCTCAGATTACCGTTGACGATAGTAGAGGGCTCCGGACCGAGCTTAACTGGACGGAACTGGCTGAAAGACCTAAAATTAGATTGGATGAAAATTTTCCAGAGTGGAAGTGAGTGGAGTACTCCAAAAAATAATTTTTTTAATTTATTTTTTTAAAATAAATTTAGAGTACCCAATTATTTTTTCCAATTAAGGGGCAATTTAACATGGCCAATCCACCTATCCTGCACATCTTTTGGGTTGTGGGGGTGAAACCCACACAGACACGGGGAGAATGTGCAAACTCCACAAGGTGGAAGCAGCCTGTTACTTTCCACATGCGCCCTGTGTCTTTGATGGCCTGGCGAATGTTCTCTGGAGTGCCTGGAGCCGCAGAGTCCCGGCCGACTTCCCGGTTTCACAGGCGTAGCTGTGCCACCCTGTTCCACCCGCTGCCCTTGAAATGCGTCAGTGCCAGTAGGGGAGGATTTGGAAGAACTGGAAACTACCGCAGCCTCCTTGGTTGGCCCTGGTTTGGCCTCCAGAGCTTCCACCTCCCTGGCGGTGCCCGTGGGCACTGATGGACTCCATGGGAAGGTGGAGCAGCTGGAGTGAGCTCCAGAAGCCTGAGTCATCAGGTTCTGTCAGTCCTGGCAACTCCCCATTGTCTACACTATGGTGTCGACGCCCTCAACGATGATCCTCAGTGACTGGACCATGCTCTGCAATGCCTCGATAACGTCCACCTATCACCTATGTCTGGGACATGTCCGTCAGCGACTAGGACACGATGTTGAGGTCCTCAATAATAATAATAATCTAACAATCTTTGAGTAGGATTACATTAACGCTGCAATGAAGTTACTGTGAAAAGCTCCTAGTTGCCACACTAAGGCGCCTGTTTGTGTACACTGAGGGAGATTTCAGAATGTCCAATTCACCTAACAAGCATGTCTTTCAACACTTGTGGGAGGAAACTGGAGCACACGGAGGAAGCCCACACAGACATGGGGAAAACGTGCAGATTCGCACAGACAGTGACCCAAGCGGGAATCGAACCTGGGACACTGGAGCTGTGAAGCAACAGTGCTAACCACTGTGCTACTGTTCCACCACAGACCAGGTTGTCACAGACTGAGCCATGCCTTGGACACCACCACTCAAGACATCGACGTCGTTTCCAGGCTTCCCACTGCGGTCGCCACTCAAGCATTGTTGGCCTTGATGTCACGCATTGCTGGCACCAATTCCTGCATCCGAAGACCTTGGGACTCCTCCAATCAGACTCCTGAATGTCTCGGCTCTGGCCTATCATCTGCATCAGCTCTGGGGAGATCTTGTCTGAGGCTCTGCATTTAACTGGGACCCAGCTTAGTCCTTGAATCAAGAAGATCTCCGACTGCTGTTGTTTGTTCCTGGTGTGAAACCCCAAACAGTGTGGTTCTCACCAGATTGTGCCACAGAAGCCAGTCCACTACTGTCAGCCACCGAGGTGTGTGTCTCTGGACTGGTGGAAGGTGGGGGTGAGAGTGTGATGCCCCGATGGTGGCCTCCTCAGAGCACTCCTCTGAGATGGTCTCTTGGGTGGCAGGGAAGGAGGAGGGGCGTAAGGATTCTGGATGGCTCAGCCACATCAGATGGAGATCCAGCCGGACAATGGACATGTAATCAGTCAGAGGGAAGGATCATTTTGTCTGACATGAACAATTTACTTGAAACAGGTCATCTAGGCGAAGAGTCAGTGGATCCTCATCTCTCTGGTGCAGGCAAACCTCGCTGTCGGTGACTGCTCTTTATTCAGTCAACCCTGTGATCTCCATGGTTCATTCCTCATCAGAAGCAAGGACTCAGATCTCTGGCATCCATCCCCCCCCCCCCCCCCCCCCCCCCCCCCCCCCCACCACCACTAACCCCACCACTCTCACTTGGCCCTCTCCTGCATTTTAAGGGCTATCTTCTCCTGCTGGGACAAAGAGAGGGCTTTGTGAGCTGCAAGCTTGATGAGTCCGGTGGATCTATAGCAGGTGGCATGTGTGGGCACCGCACCAGGACATGAAGGAGTTGTGCTGGTGGGTGCCAGGGGTTTATGGTGGAGAAGCACGAAAATCAGATGTGGGGAGGGTGTGAGGTGTCATTTGTGGCAATGGGATTCTGGACTTTGAGGACTGATGCTAGGAGAGAGGTGATAAATTCGCCTCGCAGCTCGATGGAGGTCGTTGGTCTTCTTCCAAAATTGGATGATGGTCCTCCTGATCATGCTGCCAGGAGGCAATGCTGACACTGCTGCTGGTCCTCCAACCCCCTCAGGGTAACAGGGTGCCCCACCTCTCATCCACAGCGTCGAGAAGCTTGGTAAGTTTGGCATCCCCAAAGTGTGGAGCAGGTGTGAGCACTGCCATGCTTACGTGTTGATTGCGAGGGAGTGGTGAGGGAGCGTTTAAAAGCAGCTCCCCTTGTTAGCAGTGAAAAGCTGAGGTGCGAGTCTAGCGAATCAGACGACGAGACATCCAGTAATGGCGAGAAACTCGTGTGGACTCATTGTTCGCACTATGTGCCGTTGAATACGGTCCGCGATCTCGCCAGTGCAACCGTCAAGGAACATCCTGCCAAATTCGCCCAAATGTTTCTACTGAATCGTGCCCAATGGTTCAGTCGAGATCATAGAATTTATTATAGATCATAGAATTTACAGCGCAGAAGGAGGCCATTCAGCCCATCGAGTCTGCACCGGCTCCTGGAAAGAGCACCCTACCCAAGGTTAACACTTCCACCCTATCCCCATAACCCAGTAACCCCACCCAACACTAAGGGCAATTTTGGACACTAAGGGCAATTTAGCATGGCCAATCCACCTAACCTGCACATCTTTGTGACTGTGGGAGGAAACCGGAGCACCCGGAGGAAACCCACGCACACACGGGGAGGATGTGCAGACTCCGCACAGACAGTGACCCAAGCCGGAATTGAACCTGGGACCCTGGAGCTGTGAAGCGATTGTGCTATCCACAATGCTACTGTGCTCCCCGATTGAAAGGAGTAGCTAACATTGTATGGAGTTTGGAAGAATGAGCTGTGGTCTCGGGTCCGTGAAGGCTTGTCATAGAGTCATCAATAAAGTCATAGGTGTTTACAGCATGGGAACAGGCCCATTGACCCAGCTGGTCCATGCCACACACTTTCTACCACTAAGCTAGTCCCACTTGCATGCATTTGGCCCATATCCCTCTATACCCACCCTGCCAATGTAACTGTCTAACTGCTTTTTAAAGGACACATTTTTACCCCCTCTACTACTGCCTCTGGCAGCCCGTTCTAATGCTCACCACCCTCTGGGTGAAGAAATTCCCCCTCTGGTCTCTTTTGTATCTCTCTCCTCTGACCTTAAACCTATGCCCTCTGGTGCTAGACTCCTCTACCTTTGGGAAAAGATGTTGACTATCTTTCTTATCGATGCTCCTCATTGTTTTATAGACATTTACAAGATCACCCCTAAGCCCAGCCTATCCAGCCTCTCTTTATAACTCAGCCCATCAAGTCCTGGTAGAATCCTTGTAAATTTCTTCTACACTCTTTCTAGTTTAACAATATATATCATAAATATCAGTGGACATGGAACATAGAACATAGAACGATACAGCGCAGTACAGGCCCTTCGGCCCACGATGTTGCACCGACATGGGAAGTCAAAACTAAAGGCCATCTAACCTACACTATGCCATTATCATCCATATGCTTATCCAATAAACTTTTAAATGCCCTCAATGTTGGCGAGTTCACTACTGTTGCAGGTAAGGCATTGCACGGCCTCACCACTCTTTGCGTAAAAAACCTACCTCTGACCGCTGTCCTATATCTATTACCCCTCAATTTAAGGCTATGTCCCCTCGTGCTAGCCACCTCCATCCGCGGGAGAAGGCTCTCACTGTCCACCCTATCTAACCCTCTGATCATTTTGTATGCCTCTATTACGTCACCTCTTAACCTTCTTCTCTCTAACGAAAACAACCTCAAGTCCATCAGCCTTTCCTCATAAGATTTTCCCTCCATACCAGGCAACATCCTGGTAAATCTCCTCTGCACACGTTCCAAAGCTTCCACGTCCTTCCTATAATGAGGTGACCAGAACTGTATGCAATACTCCAAATGTGGCCGTACCAGAGTTTTGTACAGCTGCAACATGACCTCATGGCTCCGGAACTCAATCCCTCTACCAATAAAGGCCAACACACCATAGGCCTTCTTCACAACCCTATCAACCTGGATGGCAACTTTCAGGGATCTATGTACATGGACACCAAGATCCCTCTGCTCATCCACACTACCAAGAATTTTACCATTAGCCAAATATTCCGCATTCCTGTTATTCTTTCCAAAGTGAATCACCTCACACTTCTCTACATTAAACTCCATTTGCCACCTCTCAGCCCAGCTCTGCAGCTTATCTATGTCCCTCTGTAACCTGCAACATCCTTCCACACTGTCTACAACTCCACCGACTTTAGTGACGTCTGCAAATTTACTCACCCAACCTTCTATGCCCTCCTCTAGGTCATTTATAAAAATGACAAACAGCAACGGCCCCAGAACAGATCCTTGTGGTACGCCACTCGTAACTGAACTCCATTCTGAACATTTGCCATCAACCACCACCCTCTGTCTTCTTTCAGCTAGCCAATTTCTGATCCACATCTCTCAATCACCCTCGATCCCCAGCCTCCGTATTTTCTGCAATAGCCGACCGTGGGGAACCTTATCAAACGCTTTACTGAAATCCATATACACCACATCAACTGCTCTACCCTCGTCTACCTGTTCAGTCACCTTCTCAAAGAACTCGATAAGGTTTGTGAGGCAAGATCTACCCTTCACAAAACCAGACTGACTATCCCTAATCATATTATTCCTATCTAGATGATTATAAATCGTATCTCTTATAATCCACGCCAAGACTTTACCCACAACAGACGTGAGGCTCACTGGCCGATAGTTACCGGGGTTATCTCTACTCCCCTTCTTGAACAAAGGGACCACATTTGCTATCCTCAGGACGCGGCACCGATCCCTGAGGCACACCACTGGTCACAGGCCTCCAATTTGAAAAACAACCCTCCACAACCAACCTTTGGCTTTGGTCACCAAGCCAATTTTGTATCCAATTGGCTACCTCGTCCTGGACTCTGTGAGATTTAACCTTTTGCAAAAACCTGTCAAAGGCCTTGCTCAAGTCTGTGTAGACAACGTCGACCGCACTGCCCTAATCTACCTTCATGGTTCCCCTTCAAGAAACTCAAATCAAATTTGTGAACCATGACTTTCCTCTTGCAAAGCCATGCTGACTTTCCCTAATTAGCCAATGGCCTGTCTAATTGTCTGTAGATCCCGTCCCTCAGAATACCTTCTGACAATTTACCCACTACAGAAGTAAGACTCACTGATCGGTAGTTCCTGGGCTTATCTGTACAGCCCTTCTTAACATAGAACAGTACAGCACAGAACAGGCCCTTCGGCCCTCGATGTTGTGCCGAGCCATGATCACCCTACTCAAACCCACGTATCCACCCTATATCTGTAACCCAACAACCCCCCCTAACCTTACTTTTCAGGACACTACGGGCAATTTAGCATGGCCAATCCACCTAACCCGCACATCTTTGGACTGGGAGGAAACCGGAGCATCCGGAGGAAACCCACGCACACACGGGGAGGACGTGCAGACTCCGCACAGACAGTGACCCAGCCGGGAATCGAACCTGGGACCCTGGAGCTGTGAAGCATTTATGCTAACCACAATGCTACCGTGCCTTCTTAAATAACATTTGCTGCGCTTCAATCTGGAGAATAAGTGGATGGAAGGAGAGCACAGCACAAAGGATGGGAAGGATGCAGCCAACAGGGTGAGTGAGGTACAGGTGCTGTCACCCCATTTTCTAAAGTGTACAGCTGCCTCAGTGTGGTTATGGCTGCAGTTCCACAGATATCCAACAGGGGTCAGTGTCTGGATTCAATGCACAGGAGAAAAATGGTCAGGGTCTGACCTGAATTTTCAGACGAGTGCTCAAAGCAAATAGTGCTTTGAAGGTGAGAACCGCAACTAACCCACAGTAAAAGTATGTTCAACAGTTTCAAGCTTAATAAAATAGTGTTGTACTATTTTAAGTGTTGGTAGCCTGCATGTGTTCCACTGATCCAGAGCACCCAACACATCTCTGGTAGCATCCTTGTAAATCTCTTCTGCACTCTTTCTAGTTTAACAATATCCTTCCAGTGACCAGAACTGAACACAGTGTTCCATGTGTGGTCTTACCAATGTCTTGTACAACCTCAACAAGACATTCCAACTCCTGTATTCAGTATTCTGAGTGCTTTCTTCACTACCTTATCTACCTGCGACTCCACCTTCATGGAGCTATGAACCTGTACTCCTAGATCTCTTTGTTCTGAAACTCTCCTCAACTCCCTTGCATTAAATGAAAAGGTCCTGCCCTGATTTGATCTACCAAAATGCATCACCATTTATCCAAATTAAACTCCATCTGCCATTCATCAGCCCACAGGCACAATTGGTCCAGATCCTGTTGCAATCTTATATAACCTTCTTCATTATCCACTGTGCCACTAATCTTGGTCTCATCTGCAAACATGCCAACCATGCCTCCTACATTCTCATCCAAATCATTTATATATATATCATAAATAACTGTGGACCCAGCACCGATCCCTGAGGCACACCACTGGTCACAGGCCTCCAGTTTGAAAAACAACCCTCCACAACCAACCTTTGGCTTTGGTCACCAAGCCAATTTCGTATCCAATTGGCTACCTCGCCCTGGATTCCGTGAGAATGAACCTTTTGCAAAAACCTGTCAAAGGCCTTGCTAAAGTCTGTGGAGACAACGTCGACCGCACTGCCCTCATTCACCTTCTTGGTTACCCCTTCAAGAAACTCAAAATCAAATTTGTGAGCCATGACTTTCCTCTTGCAAAGCCATGCTGACTTTCCCTAATTAGCCAATGGCCTGTCTAATTGTTTGTAGATCCCGTCCCTCAGAATACCTTCTGACAATTTACCCACTACAGAAGTAAGACTACCGGATCGGTAGTTCCCGGGCTTATCCATACAGCCCTTCTTAAACAAGGGCACAACATTTGCTGCATTCCAATCTTTAGGCACCTCTCATGTGGCTTGTGCTAGAGAATAAGTGGATGGAAGGAGAGCACAGCACAGAGGATGGGAAGGCTGCAGCCAACAGGGTGAGTGAGGTACAGGTGCTGTCACCCCATTTTCTAAAGTGTACAGCTGCCTCAGTGTGGTTGTGGCTGCAGTGCCACAGATATCCAACAGGGGTCAGTGTCTGGATTCAATGCACAGGAGAAAAATGGTCAGGGCCTGACCTGAACTTTCAGATGAGTGCTCAAAGCAAATAGTGCTTTGCAGGTGAGAACAGCAACTCTTTTGTGAGGATCATTGGAGAAGGACTGATAAGCATGGTCAGGTAGCTATAAAAAGATTTGTACTTTTGACTTTTACAACTCCTCGCTCTAAAGAGGGCAAGTTGTACCATTCTGTAATATTATGTTAAGCAGAAGGTGGACATAGACATGTTTTATAAGTTCTCATCACATCAGAAATAATTACTTCTGCAGAAATAATTTCCACAGTAAATTATTGCAGAAAATAATTCAATTGTCTGCAATTTTAAATCATTTTACTCAGGGTCAACTAATTAGAAATTCTCATTTTTTCAGGAGAAACAAGTTTCAGATACATTACGAAAACACAACCTGTTACCTACTATTCAAATGCATCAGGAATAGAGAAAAAAAAGCAATTGGCTTCTATTATTCTATCTCATTGTGTTCGTTCATGTAAATTTTACATTCACGATTTTGCTAATTAATTGGTGGCTAGAAGCATAACCTAACCAGTACAATTTTGAGTGTTCTTTCAGTCCAATTTGACGATTATAGCTAGAGTGAAACTATATCTGCCAGTTTCTGTGATGTAAACGGCTGTTTAGCTGAGTGAGATGCAAACAATGGAAAGACATTAGCAAAGCAAAGAAAATGGGATCCGGAGACATTGAGAGGTTTACACATGGAAGAGAGAAGATGACACATTGAAAACAGATTACATTGAAAACAAAGGCACCCTGTGGATTAGGTCTGCCATTAAAACACAAAGTGCAGACAAAGCACAATTTGATTTGAGAGTACTGTACTGAGTTCTGATAAAGCATTTAATCCCAAATAGCTCCACAGCTCCCCACCCCCCAGCAAAAAGCCTGTTTTCCAGATTGTCTGTGAAAAGGCTTTGGAGCACGGTTGTTCAGTGATTGAAATCATCTTTATTCATGTCACAACAGGCTTACATTAACACTGCAATGAAGTTACTGTGAAAAAAGATGGTCCATTAAGATGATCAAAAATTATTTAGTAAGAAGTCTTACAACACCAGGTTAAAGTCCAACAGGTTTGTTTCAAACCTCTCCATTCACCTGAGGAAGGAGCTGGGCTCCGAAAGCTCGTGTTTGAAACAAACCTGTTTAACCTGGTGTTGTAAGACTTCTTACTGTGCTCACCCCAGTCCAACGCCGGCATCTCCACATCAAAAATAATTTGACCAGGGCAGCACGGTGGCGGAGTGGGTTAGCACTGCGGCCTCATGGCGACGAGGCCCTGGGATCGATCCCGGCTCTGGGTCACTGTCCGTGTGGAGTTTGAGCATTCTCCCCGTGTTTGCGTGGGTTTTGCCCTCACAACCCAAAATGTGCAAGCAAGGTGGATTGGCCACACTAAAATTGCCCCTTAATTGGAAAAAAGGAATTGGGTACTCCAAAAACAAAATAGTGAACATTTGACATTTGAATTCCCCCGAGCTACATATAGTGACCCCCCCAGTGCTCACTCAGTGCCCCTCAATCTTCTTGATCTTTTGTAGTCTACATCTCGGTGTGTCCTGAGGATGCGCAACAAAGGTGGAAGCAGCCTGTTACTTTCTGCATGCGTCCTGTGTCTTTGATGCCCTGGGGAATGTCCTCTGGAGTGCCTGGAGCCATTACTGAAACACAACCTGTGACCTACTATTCAAACGCATCAAAGAATAGAGGAAAAAAGTAATTGGTTTCTTTTATTCTGATGGTTTGTGCGTACGTTGCCCTGCGTTTTGGGCAGGCCCTGGAAAGGTGACCGGCCTCGCCACACAGGTTGCAGCATTTGTCTCCTTGCAGTCCTTTGTCATGTGTCCCTCCTGCCTGCAGTTTTTGCGAAGGTGACGTTGCAGTTGGCGGAAGCATGCCCCATTTTGCCACAGGTGTGACACACTCGTGGCTGCCCCGCTGATGCGACCATCAATTCATTCAGAGACACGAGTTGAAGTAAACTGTGGCTTTAATCAGCTTACAACTGAACCTGCCTGCGGCTATACTGAACTGAAGGCGGTCTTGTAGGACCGCAGCGTTTATGCTTCCTGCTGGGGGCGGAGCCCTGTACATGCTGCTCATCACCCCCTGTGGGCAGAGCCGCGCAGCGGCTCACAGATGGAGCCCACAGGGACACAGTAATGTACAGTGTGAACTTATAGTGGTTACACATTCACCACCTGTTAAAAAATCAAGTCCGGCGGGGTTGACGGGTCTATAAGTTCATTCGGTCCGGCGCTCGAATCGTGCGTTGAGACCGATGGAGCACTGGAGTTGCAGCCGCTTCGGATGGCTGTAGACAGATGTTCGGTGCGAATCTGAGGGTGGGCTCCGGGGGTGGTTCTACCAGAGCTTCGTTCCTGCGGACTGGTGTGACGGTTGGAAGGGGGCGCGGAAAGCAAGAAGGTGCAGGGGCGCAGGGCGTGGGAGGTCGGGTGGGGTGTAGTGTGGGGGGTACCTCGGTGGTAGTAGTAGTAGATCCTGCAGGTGCCAAGTCCTGGAGGGAAATGGTGTCTTGGAAATCGGGGTGTTCGACAAATGCGTAGTGGGGGTTTGAGTGCAGGAGTAGGAACCTCTCTACCAGGGGGTCTGTTTTATGTGTTTCCGAAGGAGGTCAGGGCCCGGTGTCCTCAACCAGGATGGAAGCGAGGCCCCCGTGGTAGTGTCCCGAGGGAAAACAAATAATCGATCATGAGGAGTCTGGTTTGTGGCCATACAAAGGAGGGACCTAATTGCATGGAGCGCGTCGGGGAGGACCTCCTGCCAGTGGGACGTCGGGAGATTCCTGGACCGTAGGGTCAGTAGGACGGTCTTTCAGACCGTCGCGTTCTCCCTCTCCACCTACCCATTCCCCTGGGGTTATAGCTGGTAGTCCTGCTCGAGGCGATGCCCTTGCCGAGCAGGTACTGACGCAGTTCGTCGCTCATGAAGGACGAACCCCTGTCACTGTGGACATAGCTGGGGAACCGACAGGGTGAGGTCACTGTGCAGGGCTCTGATGACTGTATGGGAGGTCATATCGGGGCATGGGATAGCAAACGGGAAACGGAAGAATTCATCTATAATATTGAGAAAGTAGATGTTATGGTTGGTCGAGGGAAGGGGCTCTTTGAAATCAATACTCAGTCGTTCAAAGGGCCGGGATGCCTTTACCAGGTGGGCCTTGTCTGGTCTATAGAAGTGCGGTTTACACTCCGTGCAGATCGGGCAATTCCTGGTGACAGCTTTAACCTCCTCGGTGGAGAAAGGCAGATTGCGGGCCTTGATGCAGTGGGTGAGCCGGGTGACCCCTGGGTGGCAGAGGTCATTGTGGATAGCCGATAGTCGGTTGTCTTGCGCGCTGGGGCATCTGGGGGCTTGTTGAGCTTTCCAAGACGTTATACAATATCATATTTATAAGTGGAGAGTTCGATCCTTCACTGCAAGATTTTGTCATTCTTGATTTTGCCCCGCTGCGAGTTATCAAACATAAAGGCAACCGATCTCTGGTCGGTGATGAGGGTAAACCTCCTACCTGCGAGGTAGTGCCTCCAGTGCCGTACGGCTTCCACAATGGCTTGGGCTTCCTTTTCGACTTAGGAGTGTTGAAGTTCCGAAGCGGAGAGGGTTCGGGAAAAGAATGCTACTGGCCTACCTGCCTGTTTCAGGGTGGCAGCAAGAGTGACCTCTGAGGCGTCGTTCTCCGCCTGGAATGGGTCGGATTCATCTGCCGCCCGCATGGCGGCTTTGGAAATGTCTGCCTTCATGCAGTTGAAGGCCTGGCGAGCCTCAGCTGACAGTGGGAAGAGTGTAGCCGTAACTAGTTGGCGGGCTTTGTCCGCATACTGGGGGACCCACTGGGCATAGTACGATAAAAACCCGAGGCACCTCTTGAGGGCCCTGGAACAGTGAGGGAGAGGGAGCTGTCAGAGGGGCGCAAACGGCCAGGGTCGGATCCTCGGACCCCGTTTTCCATGACGTAGCCGAGGGTGGATAGTCTGGTTGTGAGGAAAACGCATTTCTCCTTATTATAGGTGAGGTTGAGTTTTTGGGCGGTTTGGAGAAATCGGTGGAGGTTTGCGTCGTTGTCCTGCTGGTCGTGGCCGCAGATGGTGACGTTATCCAAGTACGGAAACGTGGCCCGCAGCCCGTACTGGTCCACCATTCGGTCCATTGCTCGTTGGAACACTGAAACCCCATTTGTGACGCCAAAGGGAACCCGGAGGAAATGGATAAGGCGGCCGTCGACAAGCCTTTGTCGATGGAGGATGCATGAACCTCCTCTGAGGTCGTCTTTTTGACTCCGCCGCTGATGATTTGTGCGTACGTTGCGCCACGTTTTGAGCAGGCCCTGTAAAGATGGCCGCCCTCCCCACACAGGTTGCAGCATTTGTCTTCCTTGCAGTCCTTTGTCATGTGTCCCTCCTGCCTGCAGTTTTTGCAGAAGGTGACGTTGCACTTGGCGGCAACGTGCCCCGTTTTGCCACAGGTGTGACACACTCGTGGCTGCTCTGCATAATAGAGGTGACCGCAATTTCCTCCAATGGCAAAACTGGAGGGGGGGGGGGGGGGGGATGTAGGATGGTTCCGTTGCCGTCCGTTCTCAGGATTACCTTGATCTGGTGGTCACTAGTCCAGATGCCAAAGGTGCCCTTCAGTTGCACCACTGCCTCCTACTGGCCGACTGCCACCTGCATGAAAACCAGGGGGTGGGCAGGGGGACATGGAAGCTGAATGTAAAACTGTTGACTCCAGAGAACCTCGAGGAACTTAAAAGGGATTACAAAGGTTGAAGAACCATGAAACCCCTCTTTGAGTCTCCACATCTCTGGTGGGAAGCAATCAAGGGGAACATCAAAAGATTTTTCATCCTCAAAGGCGTTCAAAAGGTGAGAGAGAGACGAGGGGCCATGTCCAGGCTCCAGAAAAGCAGGCAGAATTTGCTCCAGCTGCAGTCGATGGGGGTTGATGTCAAGGAGGATCTCCAAGAGGTGAAGGGCCAGCAAGCCTCGCTCTACACCTCGGAGGCCTCCAAGGTTATCTTCCGGTCCAGAGTCCGCTCCGTGGAGCAGGATGAAAAGTGCTCACGCTTCTTCTCCCAAAAGGTGCACAGAGAGATCTCCCTGTGCAGCAGCTTGAAGGAAGAAGATGGCTCTGTAAAGTCATCGCAGTCTGACATACTGAGGATCAGTCAATCCTTCTATGCCAGACTGTATGATCTGAAGCCAACAGACAGCACTGTTACCCAGACCTTCCTGTCGTCTATCACGGAGGTCTTGGACGACAACGAGGGGGAAAACCAGGACAAACCATTAACTCTGGACGAGCTGACAAAGGCCGTCAAGTCCTTTGAGACGAGTAAATCTCCCGGAAGCGACGGCTTACCGGCTGAGTTGTATTTGACTCTGTGGGACTGGATGGGCCCAGACCTGCTGGAAGTGTACGAGAGTATGCTTTTGGAAGGCAGCATGTCAGAATCCATGAGAAAAGGCACCATCACCCTCATCTACAAGCACAAGGGGGAAAGGGAAGAAATTTGGATTGGCGACCATTTCACTGTTAAATGTGGATTACAAAATCTTAGCCAAGGTCATCGCCAATCGGGTCAAGTCTGCTCTGGAGTCGGTGATCCACCCCGACCAGACCTGTGCTGTACCCGGCAGGAAGATCTCTGACAGCCTCGCGCTGCTCAGGGATACGATCGCCTACGTGCAGGACAGGAGGGTGGACACCTGCCTCATCAGCCTTGACTAGGAGAAGGCCTTTGAGAGAATATTGCACACCTACATGATGGATGTGCTCTCCAAAATGGGGTTTGGGGAGGGAAATCGCAATTGGATCAAACTGCTCCACACAAACATCTATAGCGCAGTCTCAATCAATGGGTGGGAATCAGAAAAGTTCCAGATCAAATCTGGAGTCAGGCAGGGCTGCCCTCTCTCCTCGGCCCTTTTTGTGTGCTGCATAGAACCTTTTGCCGAGTCCATCAGGAAGGATCTGTACGCAGGCTGCTGAATGCCTGCGACCAGTTGAACTGGCCTCGGGAACAATGTAACCGCGGCAAGAGCGAGGCCATGTTCTTTGGGAACTGGGCCGACCGATCCTTTGCCCCCTTCACGGTCAGGTCAGATTACCTGAAGGTGCTGGGGATATGGTTCGGAGCGGCTGGGGCATGCACCAAAAACTGGGAGGAGCGCATTGCTAAAGTAAAACAGAAACTGGGCTGGTGGGAGCAACGCTCCCTCTCCATTGCGGGCAAAACCCTGATCATCAGGTGTGAGGTACTCTCGGTGTTACTGTACGTGGCGCAGGTCTGGCCCATCACTCGGACCTACGCCGCAGCAGTCACCCGGGCCATCTTCAAATTCATTTGGAGATCCAAGATGGACCGGGTCCGAAGAGACATAATGTACAAGCCTCTATAAAAAGGAGGGAGGAACGTACCCAATGCCGCCCTCATCCTGATGGCCACCTTTGTGTGCAACTGCATCAAGCTGTGCGTAGACCCCGGGTATGCAAACACCAAGTGTCACTACATACTGAGGTTCTACCTGTCCCCGGTGTTACGAAGGATGGACCTGGCCTCATTGCCGCGGAACGCTCCAAGTAGTTGGACCGTGCCGTACCACCTGTCCCTCGTTTTTTTAAAAAGAAAAACACCTTTGACCACAAGGAAATGAAGCAGTGGTCAGCACGTAATGTCTTCGAGGCCCTCAGGGGAAAGATGACTGTGGAGGACGTTGGATGGTTCCCTGAGCAGACTGTCAGAGCCATCTGGCAGAACGCCTCATCACCAGAACTTTCAAACAAGCACCAAGACCTAGCTTGGCTGGTGGTGGGAAGGGCCCTCCCTGTCAGATTCTTCATGTACACCCGAAGGCTCAGCATCAATGCACGCTGCCCTCGGAGTGGCTGCAGGGCTGCAGAGAAGGTCGTCCACCTCCTTGTGGAATGTGCCTTTGCAAAGAAGGTCTGGAGAGAGATGCAGTGGTATTTGTCAAGATTCATCCCGAGCAGCTCTGTGACACAGGACTCTGTCGCCTGTGGATCGGAATTTCCTCGTGAAGCAGGTGCTGCTTGAGTGCTGTGGGTTTGAAGCAACAGATGTCATCTGCTTGCAAGACTTCCCCAACGTCACCTTCAAAAGTGTTGCAGCTTGCATTAAACCTTTGAAGGCGTTTAAGTAAATGGCAACCAGATCCTTCTGCCCATCCTGACTACAGAGCCTCTGTTCACGCTACCGTCGCAGCGAAACCAGGTTGTTACGCTGCACACGTACAACCCCCACATCCCCGTGTCTGATCTGCTCACGTTCCTCGCCAGGTATGTTTAGCTGAAAGCTAAGAGCGTAGAACTGAAGAACATAGAACATAGAACAGTACAGCACAGAACAGGCCCTTCGGCCCTCGATGTTGTGCCGAGCAATGATCACCCTACTCAAACCCACGTATCCACCCTATACCCGTAACCCAACAACCCCCCCCCCCCTACTTTTTAGGACACTACGGGCAATTTGGCATGGCCAATCCACCTAAGCAGCACATCTTTGGACTGTGGGAGGAAACCGGAGCACCCAGAGGAAACCCACGCACACAGGGGGAGGACGTGCAGACTCCACACAGACAGTGACCCAGCCGGGAATCAAACCTGGGACCCTGGAGCTGTGAAGCATTTATGCTAACCACCATGCTACCGTGCTACTCCCATGCTACCGTGCTACCCTTTTGGCATCTGGACAAGTGAACACCAGGTCAAGGTGACCTTGATAACGGACGGCATCGGAACCATCCTGCATCCCCCCTCCTGTTTTGCCATTGGAGGAAATCGCGACTACCTCTATTATGCGGGTGTGGTGAATGTGTAACCACTATAAATTCACACTGTACATTACTGTGTCCCTGTGAGCTCCATCTGTGAGCCGTTGCGCGGCTCCACCCCCAGCAGGAAGTATAAGTGCTGCTGTCCTGCGAGTCCGCCCTCAGTTCAGTATAGTCGCAGGCAGGCTCAGTTTTTAGCTGATTAAAGCCACAGTTTACTGCCACTCGTGTCTCTGAATGAATTGATGGTCGCATCAATTTAATCGACTTAAAAACTACTATGGAATCAGCCCTCAAACCTGACCGACTGGAATCCGATCCACAGACCGCAGAAGCAAAATAAATGTTTTTGCATTGGCGTCGGTGCTTCAAGGCCTACCTGGCTGCGTCGACTACCTCCTCTGTTACAGAAGAACAGAAACTCAGTGTTCTCCACGCACGTATGAGCCATCGTATTTCAAATCAACTTGATGTAACTGACTCTTATACTGAGGCCCTCGCGATACTGGACCGTCTGTACGTGCGGCCCGTGAATGAAGTCTATGTGCGGCACATCTTTACAACTCGCCGCCAGCGTCCTGCAGAGTCGCTAGAAGACTATCTACGCGACCTTAAAGCTCTAGCACGAGAATGTAACTTCCAGGCCGTGACAGTCTCCCAGCACATGGAATTCGCCGCCTGAGACGTGTATGTGGCAGGGGTCTGATCCAATTATGTGCGGAAGCATCTTCGAGAAAGGGGCCCAGGACCTGGAGGACACGGACACCCAAGGGACACGGACCTCTAGGACCTATAAAAAGAAGGTCAAGCACATGATTAGATCTGTTGCTTCCAGACTACGGCCCAGATCTGTTGCTTCCAGACTCCGGCCTAGGCTGTTGCATCCTGACTCCGACCCCAGCCTCCAGATCCTGTCTTTCATCACCGGCCGTTGAGCATCAGCCATCTTTCAGTAAGTGCCAAAACAACGATCGCTACGTGACCCAGGCATTGCTTATACTCTTGCCGACTATTAGTGAACAGAAGGTGCAGTCCAGAAAGGAACAAAGGCCTTGTCCCCTGACCTTGCTGGTTCCTACTTAGATAAGTATTTAGTCATTTAATAGTAGAAATAAGTATTAGTCTTTTAGCGTGTGAATGAGTATTTATTATATCTGTTATAATAAACACTAATTGTTTAGACTTACTGATCGGTGTTAAGACTTATTGCTTTGAACTTGACCTTGATAACTTGTGACGGTGTCTGTTACGGCACCTGGCGACTCCTGAGCATAGATACAGATACAGAGCCAAACCAGTGTTAAGCACATGTCCTTTAAATGGAGGTGTGTTAATCACACTAACAGTAGAACGAGCAACATTTAGTGGCGACTCCGCTGGGACGCGATTAGAAGTGGCACCCCCACTCCGTGAGAACCCAGAAATTTGAATTAGAAATCTGATTGGAAAAAAAGGGAAAAAAATCACAAGTGGTCAAGGTGTTCAAACCAATAACGATAATTCGGAAGTGTGTTTTGTGCATGCGTACTAACAGGGTTGTAAGGTTAACCTGAGAGCTTTTTGTTGCGACGAATTGTCGAGAGTTTTTAAGCGGAACATGGCGAAAGCCTTACCCGTCTTTTAAAACATTACCTCAACACCCCCTGTTCCAAATTTAAGTAAGAAAGAGAAAATGGCCATGCAGGCAATGGAACGCCTCATGAACCCAGAGCAGTTCTTGGTCGCAGCGACCAACAGTAGCAGAGTAGGTCAGTGTCCCGTGTGGGAGCTGGAACTCCGCAAGTATCTGAAAGGAAAGGGATGGCCCCTTTAGAACGAGTTTAGTATGAATGAGGAGACAGGTCCCGGGAGTATAGGACATACTTGGTGGGAAAACCTCTCTCAAATTCATAAAAAGAATTTAAGTAAATCACGCAAGCCAATGGCAATCGTGTCCTGTTTGGCACAGTTGCGAGGCACTGAGGAGGTCGTTCGGACGCTCCGAGCAGAATCAGAAGAACGCAATAGAATGAGCAAAGTGGATGTCAGGGACATCGAGAAGGAAAACTTAGAAATAAGAGGGAAGCTGGCAGAGAAGGGTAGAGAGGTGGATGATGCCAAGAGGGCACATCAGTCGTGTCTAGCCCATCTGAGCAGTTCCCAGACACAATACGAAAAAGCCTATCAAGATGTGCAACGTGCAGTCCTGATAAGAGAGGAATCGGAAAAGCAGGTAGAGGCATTGCAGAGGCAATGCTCTGACCTAAAGGCAGCTTTAAGAGCACTCCATGCTGCCACCACTGAGCAAAGACAGAGCACAGTAGACCATGCAAAGTGTAGGAAGCAGATTGCGGAGCTGCAATCGCTGCTTTCAGTGCAGAATGGGTTCCAAAGCACCTTTGGAACACAGTTAGATGAGGAGAATGCCCCAGGTTGGCAGGAATTGAGCGAGACAGCGCAGCGCTATGTTCAGGGAACATGTGCGCCAATAGCGCAACAAAAGAGGAAAGCACCCCAACCCCCACAGATCAGATAGCACCCGCACCCATGAATCCAGTCACCACCCAAAGAAAGGCAACCACAGACGGCGCACCCGAAATCACCTACACCACCCCCTTAACTGTAACCCAACTCAGGGACGCGTGTGAGAAAATCACTCCGTTTCTCCCCACCGCAGACCCCCACCAATTTTTCGCAAATGTTAAACAGCAGGCTACCATGTACGGCCTGGACGATAGAGAGCAGGTTAAGCTCACGGTTCTGAGCTGAGACCCATCCGTAGTAGCAGCCCTCCCCGACCCACAGAACGTTGGAGGAGGCACACTAGAGGAAATGCACACCTCCATTTTAGATGCAATAGGGTATAACCAAGGAGACTCAGTTGAAGGACTAAATAAATGCAGACAAAAGAGAACAGAGCATCCCACAGCATTTGCAGGAAGGCTGTGGATCCATTTCATGGCAGTTTTTGGCGAATTAGACCGCGCGCATTTAAACCGAGACAATATGGTTAAATGGACCCGCACCATAATCTCCCATGCCACAGATGCAGGACAGAATGTCTGCAGCAATTATGACCCCTCAGAAGAGGCCCATAATGAAAAATGGGTCTTGAAAAGATTGTCCCGCGTTTGGCAGCAATCCGTCCACAATAAAACAGCATTTATAAATCCCAAAGAGCAGGCAGATGCAGACATGAATCCAGTTAAAACACATCAAAACCCCGCATGTGTCAATGAGGGAAGGAACAGCCCACAGCAGACCAAGTCACAGGAATGTTTTAACTGTGGACAGTTAGGACATTACGCTCGAGAATGTCAAGCCCCCCCCGAAACAGCAACAGAATCAGCCCACCAATGCCCCCTGAAGCAGCAACGAAACCAACAGCCCAGACCCCCCCTCTCAGGGAACAGTACACAAGGGAACAATGCACCAGAGTGCCTGCTCCGCCTTATGTGCCTCATGGGTCATGTATGCTGTAGGCAGCCAGGACACTTCGCTCGAGATTGCAGGAGACCCCCAGCACCAGCTAGACCCGCCCCCAGATATGAAAGAGAACACCACCCACAGCAGCTGCAAGGTCCCAGCTGCCCCATGCAAACTATGAGCGCTTACCCACCACTTCTCATGGCAGGGATACCTCAGCAATGCCAGTTCATTTTTGTTTCTCTCCTTCCCCTCTTCTTCGGTCACACTGCACTGACTCCATATGCTAGTTATACCCCAAGCCAAATGTAATTTACAGTATCCTTTGTTCTGATGGAACCTGTACGATATTCGTTGCATGTTTGTTTGTATGTGTTTGTTAAATGTTCAGTGTTTAAATTTAAACAGCTTTTCACAGCCCCACGCCACCACTGATGGAACCTACACGTATGTTTTGTTTGTTTGTGTTTGTTTGTTTGCTTGTTGATATGTTACGGGTTTGATTGGAGATCAGATCACTTTGTTGATAATATTAAGGGTTTGATTGGAGATCAGATCACAGCCTTTTCAGCTGAAAAGCTTGTGACTGCCTCGCACGCACGTTAGCTTGTCTGCAGAAACTTCTGAGAACTTCTGTTAGGTATCCTCTGGTGAACCGACAAAGTTCACGACTTGTCCCCTGTTTTCAGATGTTGGAGCATCTTGGCTCCACCCTTGTTTTTCAGGTGCCCCTCTATTCTGTGAATAGAGGCTGCAATCCCACGATGAATACACTCATACCCGTTTATTTCAGGTTCCTCAGGCAGTGGAGAAACGACATTGAGGACCCGCCCTGTCTGAGAACCCCCCTGTGGTCAGCCAAGCTCGGGTACGGCACAGCACGCCTTACCCGGGGATCCCATTCAAATCTTACCCGTAGCGGCCCATACGCAACTCATTCGACCTTTTCGTTCCAAACTTTGTTTCATTTTTCTTTAGGTAGCCCTTCGGCAGCCATCCCACATGCTATTTACATCCAGGAACATTCGGATGGTAAATCGCAAAGCCTGCGAGACGGCTCGCAGTAGAAAAGTTGTTAGGTGTATATCTGCTCCTAAATTCGCATTTGAAAAAAAATGAGGGGAGTCACAGGGTGTGACTTGGCCAGTCATTTAAGGGTCAATTGGAATGAGAGGACAGATACACTAACAGTACAGATATTAAACTGTGTATTGACAGATACTGTGCTTGATCCCATAGCTTTCGAAAAGTCGAAGGAGGGTTCACGGCAAGGATCGGCCATACAAAGGAAGAGAAGGAAGAGAACAAAGAAGACCATGATGGAAGCCTACCTATTACTATTAAATGTTGTACTTTTGCATGTAAGAAGCAAATCATGTTTCCCCCACGACCCCCGCCGTTAATGCTTCCCACACACCGACTTCTCCGTGCTCAGCACTGATCAGTGAGGTTCAGACCTGGTGCACGAAATTCATGACCTGGTACTCAATGTCATATGTGATTGAATCACTGTTGGTGATTGCAATTCTCTGCATCATAGTACAGACCCTCAGGTTGAGGAAATGGAAAAGGAGAGCCTCCTGTTCCTGCCCCTCAACCATTTACGGAGCTCAATCCCCTATTTTCGGTTTTCACCAATCCCCCCAACCCCTTGATGCATAGGAAATGTATTGATAGCGATATCTAAATAAAAATGAGACACTGATGTATTATATGGTTCTGAACTCGACTGCCGAGTCAGAAAGCGACATGTAATGTGGTGTGAATGGATAAGACTTTAGAATGTGATGAAATGTTTAAAGTAAGATGAGAATCTTACGGGGCAGCACGGTAGCATGGTGGTTAGCATAAATGCTTCACAGCTCCAGGGTCCCAGGTTCTATTCCCGGCTGGGTCACTGTCTGTGCGGAGTCTGCATGTCCTCCCTGTGTGTGCGTGGGTTTCCTCCGGGTGCTCCGGTTTCCTCCCACAGTCCAAAGATGTGCGGGTTAGGTGGATTGGCCATGCTAAATTGCCCGTAGTGTCCTAAAAAGTAAGGTTAAGGGGGAGGTTGTTGGGTTACGGGTATAGGGTGGATACGTGGGTTTGAGTAGGGTGATCATTGCTCGGCACAACATCGAGGGCCGAAGGGCCTGTTCTGTGCTGTACTGTTCTAGTCTAGAATAGGAATTGTGATAGGTAGAGGTTCCCGAATATTGGTAATGCATGTCCCCTTTGACATAGCGCCAAGTAGAAAATGTGAGTTAAAATTTTCTTGCCATAGTTAAGGACAGAATAGACGCCCAGGAACTTGCTAAGGTCAGGGAACCCGAAAAGGAACCCAAAGGAAATCGAAGTAACATAGAAGAACCGTACATAGGTGATCCTTCACAATTTCTCGTAAGGATCACAAGGAGGGAATGTAGCCCTCTAAAATGGACACCAGTCTACAAAATGGAGAACTGCTAAGACTGCAGGGAAAAACAGCCATAGTAAGGACAAACAGCTTGCAGAAGCTTTCAACAGTGAGACACTCGTAAAAACCGGTTTTTAAGGCAGGTGCAGAGACTCAGCCAAAGGTGCAAATAGGAAAACGATCTGCATACTAATGAGATGATACCGGCCCAGTCCCAGATACAATAGAAACATTTTAAGTATCGATTGATACTTTCTATAGCTACCCAGCCAGAATGGCGCCAGAGAACCCAGGTCAATGACCCCTAGGAACCGCCCCCGCCATCGAGGAACGACTCCAGGATAGGGGAATTCGAATGATATCGATTGGGAAAGACCCAGCAGGTGAAAAAGCCCGCCCCAAGGGGCACGGACCTCTAGGACCTATAAAAAGAAGGTCAAGCACATGATTAGATCTGTTGCTTCCAGACTCTGGCCCAGATCTGTTGCTTCCAGACTCCGGCCTAGGCTGTTGCATCCTGACTCCGACCCCAGCCTCCAGATCCTGTCTTTCATCACTGGCCGTTGAGCATCAGCCATCTTTCAGTAAGTGCCAAAACAACGATCGCTACGTGACCCAGGCATTGCTTATACTCTTGCCGACTATTAGTGAACAGAAGGTGCAGTCCAGAAAGGAACAAAGGCCTTGTCCCCTGACCTTGCTGGTCCCTACTTAGATAAGTATTTAGTCATTTAATAGTAGAAATAAGTATTAGTCTTTTAGCGTGTGAATGAGTATTTATTATATCTGTTATAATAAACACTAATTGTTTAGACTTACTGATCGGTGTTAAGACTTATTGCTTTGAACTTGACCTTGATAACTTGTGACGGTGTCTGTTACGGCACCTGGCGACTCCTGAGCATAGATACAGATACAGAGCCAAACCAGTGTTAAGCACATGTCCTTCAAATGGAGGCGTGTTAATCACACTAACAGTAGAACGCAAAAACTGCAGGCAGGAGGGACACATGACAAAGGACTGCAAGGAAGACAAATGCTGCAACCTGTGTGGGGAGGGCGGCCATCTTTACAGGGCCTGCTCAAAATGTGGCGCAACGTACGCACAAATCATCAGCGGCGGAGTCAAAAAGACGACCTCAGAGGAGGTTCATGCATCCTCCATCGACAAAGGCTCCGGAGGGAGGCAGCAGCAAGGGAAATTCTTCAGGTAAGGGATAGGGTCGGGAAGTTGGTGGTGGCTCCGGAGCTGATTAACAAGGTTTTTGAGGTTGTACTGGTCAGAGCCACCCGGGGGAGACAGTGAGATGCTGGAATTTCTAGATGGGTTGGAGTACCCGAGGCTAGGGGAGGGAGACAAGGCTACATTAGAAGGAGCAATACAGGAGCAGGAGATAAAAGACGAGATTGGGAGGATGAAGTCGGGGAAGGAGGCAGGGCCGGATGGGTTTCCGGTGGAATATAATAAAAAATTTAAGGATACGTTGGCACCCCTGATGGTAGGGATGTTTGAAGAGGCGATAGGGAAGGGAGTGCCACCACAAACCTTGGGGCAGGCATCGACTTCATTGTTGCTTAAAAAGGATAAGGATCCGACGGAGTGTGGGTCGTATAGGCCCATTTCACTTTTTAAGGTGAACGCAAAGGTATTGGCAAAGGTACTGGTGGGTAGGCTGGAGGGGTGCCTCCCGAAGATGATAGGTGAGGATCAGACTGGGTTTGTGAAAGGGAAGCAGCTGTTTTCGAATATTAGGAGGGTCTTGAACGTCGTTATGGCACCGGCGGAAGGGAAGGAAACAGAGGTGGTAGTGGCACTGGACGCCGAGAAGGCGTTTGATCGGGTGGAATGGGGGTACCTGATGGCAGTGCTGGAACAGTTTGGGATTGGACCAAGATTTGTGAACTGGGTAAAGTTATTACATAAGGAGCTGAAGGCGAGTGTCCGACAAACAAACTCAGTTCGAGATACTTCTCTCTCCACCGTGGGACGAGGCAGGGATGTCCTATGCCCCCCCTGCTGTTTGCACTTGCAATTGAGCCGTTGGCCATCGCATTAAGACGTCCGGGAGCATGGAAAGGAATAGTGCGGTGGGGGATAGAGCATAGGGTGTCCTTGTATGCCGATGACTTGCTGCAGTATGTGTCGGAGCCGAGTGCGTCGATAGGAAGAATATTGAAGTTGCTGCAGGTACAGTATTTGGGTCTTTCTCTGGGTACAAGCTGAACTTGGACAAGAGTGAGTATTTTGTGGTGTCTCAGCCGGGGGTGGGGGCAGGGGTGGTGGGGCTGCCATTCCGTAGGGCAGGGACTCACTTTAGGTATTTGGGGGTGCAGGTTCTCGGGAGTGGGGAAGGCTTCGCAGATACAACATGACTAGTTTGGTGGGGAGAGTGAAAACCGATTTGGCGAGGTGGGATGATCTACCTCTGTCACTGACGGGTCGGGTACAGGCAGTTAAAATGAATGTGTTGCCACGATTTCTGTTTATTTTTCAATGCTTACCGATTTTCGTGCCAAAGTCTTTTTTCAGGGAGATTGAGGGGAGGATTACCTTGTTTATGTGGGGAGGGAAGGTGGCCAGATTTCGGAAGGTGCTGCTACAGAGGGGAAGGCAGGCAGGGGGTTTGGGTCTCCCGCACCTGGGTGGCGAATGTGGAGAAGGTGTGGAGCTGGGTCCGAGGGGCTGATTCCCAGTGGGTCAAAATGGAGGAGAGTTTTTGCAGGGGGTCGGGGCTGAAAGCACTAGCAACGGCCCCGCTCCCGATAGCCCCGGGGAAATACTCAGGGAGTCCAGTAATAATAGCTTCATTGAGAATCTGGAGGCAGTTTCGCCAACACTTCGGGTTGGGGGCAGGGTCAAGGGAAATGCCGATTCGGGAGAACCACAGATTTGAGCCAGGGAGGTGGGACGGAAGCTTTCGGAAATGGGAAGAGAAGGGGATTAAGACTCTAAAAGACTTGTTTCTTCGGGGTCGATTTCCAGAATTGAGGGAGCTGGAAGCTAAGTATGGGCTGGAGCAGGGAGAAGTGTTTAGGTATATGCAGGTTTGAGACTTTGCCAGGAAGGAGATACAGAGCTTCCCGGAGGAACCGGCTTCCACGTTGTTGGAGGAGGTGCTGGCGGCAAGTGGACTGGAGAAGAGGACAGTGTCAGCGGTATACGGAGCTATGTTGGAAAAGGATAAGGCACCATTGGAGGGGATCAAAGCAAAGTGGGAGGAAGAATTGGGAGATGTTATAGAGGAGGGGGTCTGGTGTGAGGTGCTCCGGAGAGTGAATGCCTCCACCTCATGTGTGAGGTTGGGGCTGATACAGCTGAAGGTGGTGTACAGGGCACACCTCACGAGGGCGAAGATGAGCCGATTCTTTGAGGGGGTAGAAGATATGTGTGAACGTTGCGGGGGGGGGGGGGGGTGGCTAATCACATTCATATGTTTTGGTCCTGTCCAAAGCTTGGGGAGCACTGGAAGGAGGTGTTTAGGATAATTTCCAAGGTGGTGCATGTGAAGCTGGACCCGGGTCCCCGAGAGGCCATATTCGAGGTGTCAGATCAGCCGGGGTTGGAAACGGGTGCGGAGGCAGATATCATAGCCTTCGCCTCGTTGATCGCCCGAAGGCGGATCCTGCTGGGATGGAGAGTGGCCTCTCCACCTGGCATGGTGAGGGGACCTGTTGGAATACTTGACCCTTGAGAAGGTTAAGTTCGTACTGAGGGGAAGCTCGGAGGGGTTCTACAAGTCATGGCCACTATTTATTAAGCACTTTCAAGAACTGGACAACATTGAACATTAGTTGGGGGGGGAGGGTGGGTGGGATGCGGGGGGAGGGGGGCTATGTATGTTGAAGATGGCTGTGGGTAATCCCTGATTCCTTTTTTTTTCTTTGTCATTTGTTTATGTTAACATGCGGGCTGATGTCTGGGCATGGTGGGAGGGTGGGATCGTTGTTACTGTTACGGGGTTTAAGATATTTGTTGTTGGTTATTGATGTTGGGTGTAAATTCAGGAGAAAAATTGTGAAAAAAGAGAATAAAAATATATTTTTTTAAAACTTTATGAACTCGTCGTGTATTATTGACGGTGTATCAATTTAATCCACTAAACTTCTAAGATGGACCCTTCACTCAAGATGAACTCCTCACTCAAGCCCGATCTCCTGGAACTGGACCCACAAGCAGCTGATGCTACAGAGACTTTTGAACACTGGCTAAGGTGCTTCGAGGCCTACCCCGCGTCCTTCAACGAAGACTTCACAGACCTCCAGAAGAAGCAGGTCCTCCATGTACGGGTGAGCCTTTCACCTCATCAGGGACGCCCCATCGTATGCGTTGGCAATATCGCAGCTCAAAGGACATTATGTGAAATCCGTCAACCAGGTATATGCTAGGCAACTCCTCGCCACGAGACGCCAACGCCCTAGGGAATCACTCACGGAATTCCTACGTGCTTTGCGCATCCTCTGTCGAAACTGCGACTGCTGGGTGATATCGGCTACCCACCACGTTGAGCTGCTGATCAGGGACGCTTATGTCACGGGCATGCACTCGAACTATATCCGCCAACATTTATTAGAAGGGGGGACACTCGGTCTCACAGACACAGTTCAGCTCTCCAACTCACTGGAGGTGGCCTCCCAGAACATAGGGACCTACACATCCGACCATGCGGCACCCTCGTGGGCCTCATGGGCACAGCCATCAGCCGATCCGGGCGCGACGCAAGCCTGTAGCAGCCCGCCAACGCCGGAGGCCCGAGGTGCTACTTCTCCGGACAGATTAATCACTCCAGACAACGCTGCCTGGCATGGACGCAACTTGTAATGGCTGTGGGAAGAAGGGCCACGTCGTAATAGCCTGCCAGGCCCGACCTTCCCCCCCGCCCCCAATCTTCTCGGCCCAGCAGCGCTGCCTTCTGCCTGTCAGCGCCACCCTCAGCTGCCATGCCACCCGCCATGTGCGACCCATGTGCCCCCATCTTTAATCTCAGCCGACACGTGTGACCCACGGGGGCCGCCATCTTGAGTGCTACCTTGCACCTCACCCGCCACGTGCGACTCATGAGGGCTGCTATCCTGGGACCCCTCCGCTGCTTCCCGGGACCCCAGCTCGCCTGACTGTATGTTGACCGCTGCTACCGCTGACCGGTCCGCCAGCCGTCTTCCGACACTCGCCTCCGTCACACTGGACCAGTCCCAGTCCCGGCCGCTCCACCACGCGAGGTCCACGATGACCGTCTGGATCAATGGACACATGACGGCTTGCCTTTTCGATTCCGGAAGCACAGACAGCTTCATACACCCGGATACAGGAAGGCACTGCTCCCTCCCCATCCTCCCCGCGACCCAGATAATCTCCGTGGCTTCCGGATCCCACGCTGTGGAAATCCAGCGGTACTGCGTCATGACCCTCACTGTGCAAGGCATAGAGTACACCAACTTTAGGCTCTACATCCTCCCCCATCTCTGCGCTGCCCTATTACTGGGGCTCGACTTTCAATGCCACCTCCAGAGTCTTACCCTGAAGTTCAAAGGACCACTGCCCCCCACCCCACCGTCTTTAGCCTTGCGACCCTTCAGGTCGCACCACCCTCCCTCTTTGCAAACCTCACCCCGGACTGTAAGCCCATCGCTACCAGAAGCAGACGCTAGTGTCCAGGACAGGACCTCCATCTGGTCGGAAGTCCAGCGACTCCTGCGAGAGAGGAATATTGAGGCTCGTAACAGCCCCTGGAGAGCCCAAGTGGTGGTCGTCAAGACTGGGGAGAAGCATCGGATGGTCATCGACTACAGCCAGACAATCAACCGGGACACACAGATCAATGCGTACCCCCTCCCCTGCATATCTCACATGGTCAATCAGATTGCGCAGTATCGAGTCTTCTCCAAGTCGACTTGAAGTCTGCGTACCACCAGCTCCCTATCCGCCCGGAGGACCGCCAATACACTGCCTTCGAGGCAGATGGACGCCTCTACCACTTCTTCACGGTTCCCTTCGGCATCACTAACGGGGTCTCGGTCTTCCAAAGGGAAATGGACCAAATGGTTGACCAGTACAGGCTGCGGGCCACGTTCCCGTACCTGGACAACATCACCATCTGCGGCCGTGACCAGCAGGACCATGACGAGAACCTCCGCGCTTCCTCCACACCGCAAAACTCCTGAACCTCACTTATAATAGAGAGAAATGTGTCTTCCACACAACCCGCCTGGCCATCCTTGGTTATGTCGTGGAACACGGAGTCCTAGAGCCCAGCCCTGACCGCATGCTGGAACTCCCCCTCCCCCACTGCCCCAAGGCCCTGAAGAGATGCCTGGAGTTCTTCTCCTACTATGCCCAGTAGGTCTCCAACTATGCGGACAAGGCCCGTCCACTGATCAAATCTACCGCTTTTCCCCTGACGGCTGAGCCCGACTGGCCTTCAACCGCATTAAAGCAGACATTGCCAAAGCCGCGATGCACGCTGTGGACGAGTCCATCCCGTTTCAAGTGGAAACTGATGCGTCGGACTTTGCCCTGGCCGCTACCCTCAACCAGGCGGGCAGGCCCATGGCTTTCTTCTCCCGTACCCTCCATGCCTCTGAAATTCGACACTCCTCTGTCAAAAAAGAGGCTCAAGCCATCGTAGAAGCTGTGAGACACTGGAGGCATTACCTGGCCGGCAGGTGATTCACTCTCCTCACTGACCAACCGTCGGTTGCCTTCATGTTCAATAACACACAGTGGGGCAAGATTAAGAACAACAACATTCTGAGGTGGAGGATCAAGCTCTCCACCTACAGCTATGATATGTTGTATTGTCCTGGGAAGCTCAATGTTCCCCCAGATGCCCTCTCCCGTGGTACATGTGCCAGCGCACAAGTGGACCGACTCCGGGCCCTCCACAAAGACCTATGTCACCCGGGGGTCACCCGCTTTTTCCATTTCATCAAGGCTCGCAACCTGTCTTACTCCATCGAGGAGGTCAGGTCCGTGACCAGGGACTGCCAGGTCTGCGCGCAGTGCAAGCCACACTTCTATGGGCCAGACAGAGCACACCTGGTAAAGGCCTCCCTCCCCTTTGAGTGCCTCAGCGTGGATTCAAAGGGCCCCTCCCCTCCACTGACCGTAACGTGTACTTCTTCAACATCGTTGATGAGTACTCAAGATTCCCCTTCGCCATCCCCTGCTCTTACATGACCTCTGCCACGGTCATCAAGGCCCTGCACAGCCTTTTCACCGAGTTCAGGTTCCCCGCCTATATCCACAGCGATCGGGGTTTCTCCTTTATAAGCAACGAGTTGCATCAGTTCCTGCTCAGCAAAGGCATCGCCTCCAGCAGGACGACCAGCTATAACCCCCAGGTTATAATGGACGGGGAAGGGGCAGCATGGAAGAGGATGGAGATGGCGTCCTGTGTGGGCACGAGCCTGGAGGAACTGGTAACGGCGCCGTTGCCGCTCCCTCCAATGGGTATACCACGAGCCCGGTGGTGGCGGCTACCCTCAAAATTTGGGGGCAATGGAGACGGTATAGGGGAGAGGTGGGGGGCTCGATGGAGGCCCCGATACGGGGGAACCATCGGTTTGTTCCAGGGAGCATTGATGGCAGATTTCTGGGCTGGCACAGGGTAGGTGTTAGGAGGTTGAGGGACCTGTTTGTGGAGGGGAGGTTCGCGAGCTTGGGAGAGTTAGAGGGGAAGTTTGGGCTCCCCCCGGGGAACATGTTTAGGTACATGCAGGTTAGGGCGTTTGCCAGGCAGCAGGTGGAGTGGTTCCCCTTGCTGTCCCCACGTGGGGTACGGGACAGGGTGCTCTCGGGGGTGTAGGTTGGAGGAGGGAGGATTTCGGACATATACCGGGTAATGCAGGAGGTAGAGGAGGCCTCGGTGGAGGAGCTGAAAGGTAAATGGGAAGAGGAGCTGGGTGAGGCGATTGAGGAGGGGACATGGGCGGATGCCCTAGAAAGGGTGAATTCCTCCTCTTCCTGTGCGAGGCTTAGCCTCATACAGTTGAAGGCGCTGCAAAGGGCCCACATGACTGGGACGAGGATGAGTACGTTTTTCGTGGGCGAAGACAGGTGTGCTAGGTGCTCGGGGAGCCCAGCGAACCACGCCCATATGTTTTGGGCGTGCCCAGCACTGGGGGAGTTTTGGAAGGGGGTAGCAAGGACGGTGTCGAGGGTGGTGGGATCCAGGGTCAAGCCAGGCTGGGGACTCGCAATTTCTGGGGTTGCAGAGGAGCCGGGGGTGCAGGAGGCGAAAGTGTTCTGGCCTTTGCGTCCCTAGTAGCCCGGCGGAGGATTTTGTTTCAATGGACGGATGCGAGGCCCCCAAGTGTGGAGGCCTGGATCAATGATATGGCGGGGTTTATCAAATTGGAGAAGGTGAAATTTGCCCTGAGTGGATCTGTACAAGGGTTCTTTAGGCGGTGGCAGCCTTTCCTGGATTTACTGGCAGAACGGTAGGGGAATAGGCCGGCAGCAGCAGCAACCCAGGGGCGGGGCGGGGGGGGGGATTGGGTTTGGGGGGGAGGGAGAAGTGTGTACATGGGTTTGTGGGATTTGGCGGGACTTATCTCTTTCCTTTCTGTTGTTTGCTTTTTTTTGTTTTCGATTTAGTAGTTGCTTTTGTAGGGGGGTGGGTGTTGTTCTTGGGTTTTCACAATGGTTATTCTGTTGATATTGTTTTATTGTTTCTATTTTGTGAAAATCTTAATAAAATTTTTTTTTTTTAAAACGCATAGAACATAGAACATAGAACAGTACAGCACAGAACAGGCCCTTCGGCCCTCGATGTTGTGCCGAGCAATGATCACCCTACTTAACCCACGTAACCGGTATACCCGTAACCCAACAATCCCCCCATTAACCTTACTCTACGGGCAATTTAGCATGGCCAATCCACCTAACCCGCACATCTTTGGACTGTGGGAGGAAACCGGAGCACCCGGAGGAAACCCACGCACACACGGGGAGGATGTGCAGACTCCGCACAGACAGTGACCCAGCCGGGAATCGAACCTGGGACCATGGAGCTGTGAAGCATTGATGCTAACCACCATGCTACCGTGAGGCCCGTGAGCAGTTAGACAGTTACATGGGCAGGGTGGGTATAGAGGGATATGGGCCAAATGCAGGCATGTGAGACGAGCTTAGTGGTAGAAAGTGTGTGGCATGGACCAGCTGGGTCAATGGGCCTGTTCCCATGCTGTAAACACCTATGACTCTATCGATGATCCTATGACAAGCCTTAGCGGACCCGAGACCACAGCTCATTCTTCTAAACTCCATACAATATCAGCTACTCCATTCAATCTCGACTGAATCATTGGGCGCGATTCAATGGAAACATTTGAAAGTGTCATTTTGGGCGCGTTTGGCAGGGTTCCTTGACGGTTGCACTGGCGAGATCGCGGCCCGTATTCAACGGCATTTAATGCGAGAAATGAGTCCACACGAGTTTCTCGCCATTACTGGATGTCTTGTCGTCTGATTCGCTAGACTCGCACCTCAGCTTTTCGCCGCTAACAAGGGGAGCTGCTTTTAAACACTCCCTCACCACTCCCTCACAATCAACACGTAAGCATGGCAGTGCTCACACCTGCTCCTCACTTTGAGGATGCCAAACTTACCAAGCTTCTCGACGCTGTGGATGAGAGGTGGGGCACCCTGTTACCCTGAGTGGGTCGGAGGACCAGCAGCAGTGTCAGCATTGCGTCCTGGCAGCATGATCAGGAGGACCATCGTCCAATATTGGAAGAAGACCAACGACCTCCACCGAGATGCGAGGCGAAGTTATCACCTCTCTCCTGGCATCAGTCCTGCCTGCCACCCCTCAAAGTCCAGAATTCCATTGCCACAAATGACACCTCACACCCTCCCCACATCTGATTTTCGTGCTTGTCCACCATAAACCCCTGGCACCCACCAGCACAACTCCTTCATATCCTGGTGCGGTGCCCACACATGCCACCTGCTACAGATATCCCTGACCCAGCAAGCCTGCAGCTCACAATACCCTCTCTTTGTCCCAGCAGGAGAAGAAAGCCCTTAATAAGCAGGAAAGGGCCAAGATGGGGGAGGGGCGGGAAGGATGCCAGAGATCCAAGTCCTCGCCTCTGATGAGGAATGAACCATGGAGATCGCAGGGTTGACCGAGTAAAGAGCAGTCACCGACAGCGAGGTTTGCCTGCGCCAGAGAGATGACGATCCATTGACCCTTCGCCCAGATGACCTGTTTCAAGTAAATTGTTCATGTCAGACAAAATGATCCTTCCCTCTGACTGATTACATGCCCATTGTCTGGCTGGATCTCCATCTGATGTGGCTGAGCCATCCAGAATCCTTACACCCCTCCTCCTTCCCTGCCACCCAAGAGACCACCTCAGAGGAGAGCTCTGAGGAGACCACCATCGGGCATCACACTCTCACCCCCACCTTCCACCAGTCCAGAGACACACACCTCGGTGGCTGACAGTAGTGGACTGGCTTCTGTGGCACAATCTGGTGAGAACTACACTGTTTGGGATGCACACCAGGAACAAACAACAGCAGTCAGAGATCGTCTTGATTCAAGGACTAAGCTGGGTCCCAGTTAAATGCCGAGCCTCAGACAAGATCCTCCCAGAGCTGATGCAGATGATAGGCCAGAGCCGAGACATTCAGGAGTCCGATTGGAGGAGTCCAAAAGCCTTTGGATGCAGGAATTGGTGCCAGCAATGCGTGGCATCAAGGCCAACAATGCTTGAGTGGTGACCGCAGTGGGAAGCCTGGAGGACAATGTCCGTGTCTTGACTGGTGGTGCCCAAGGCATGGCTCAGTCTGTGACAACCTGGTCTGTGGCGGAACAGTAGTACAGTGGTTAGCACTGTTGCTTCACAGCTCCAATGTTCCAGGTTCCATTCCCGCTTGGGTCACTGTCCGTGCAAATCTGCACGTTTTCCCCGTGTCTGTGTGAGCTTCCTCCATGTGCTCGTTTCCTCCCACAAGTGTTAAAAGACATGCTTGTTAGGTGAATTGGACATTCTGAAATCTCCCTCAGTGTACACAAACAGGCGCCTTAGTTTGGCAACTAGGAGCTTTTCACAGTAACTTCATTGCAGTGTTAATGTGAGCCCACTTCTGACACTAATAAAGTTTATTAGATTATTATTATTGAAGACCTCAACATCGTGTACCAGCCACTGACGGTCATGTCCCAGGCATAGGTTGACGTTATCGAAGCATTGCAGAGCATGGTCCAGTCACTGAGGATCATCGTTGAGGGCGTCGACACCATAGTGTAGACAATAGGGAGCTGCCAGGACTGACAGAACCAAGAGCAGCATAGGGCGTCGTGAATAGTGTTCTTACAGGGAACAGATCAGTCCAAGGAAGAGTCGTTGCGCAGTCTACTAACTGTGGGGAAGAAGCTGTTCCTATGTCTGGATGTGCGGGTCTTCAGACTTCTGTATCGTCTGCCTGATGGAAGAGTCTGGATCAGGGCAAAGCCTGGATATGAGGGTTCTCTGATAATGCTGTCTGCCTTTCTGAGGCAGCAGGAGGTGTATAAAGAATCAATGGGAGGGTGGCAAGCTTGTGTGGTGTGTCGGGCTGAGTTCACCACACTCTGCAGTTTCTTGCGATCTTGGGCCGAGCAGTTGCCATACCAAGCTGTGATGCAGCCGGATAGGATTTAAAATATAAATAAATTTAGAGTACACAATTCATTTTTTCCAATTAAGGGGCAATTTAGCGTGGCTATCCACCGAACCAGCACATCTTTGGGTTGTGGGGGCGAAACCCATGTTAACACGAGGAGAATGTGCAAACTCCACACAGACAGTGATCCAGAGCCAGGATCGAACCTGGGACCTCGTTGCCATGAGGCAGCAGTGTTAACCCACTGCGCCACCATGAGCAGCCAGATAGGTAGCCAGATATGGCACATCTGTAGAAGTTTGTGAGAGTCGATGCAGAGATGCCGAATTTCTATAGCTTCCGTAGGAATTTGAGACGTTGTTGGGCGTTCTTGACTGTTGCGTCAACGTGAGTGGACCAGGACAGACTTGGTGTTGGTGACCCCCAGGAACTTAAAGCAATCAACCATCTCTACTTCTGAGCCATTGATGTAGACGAGGGTTTGTGGCATGCTATGTTTTCTGAAGTCAATGATCAGTTCCTTGGTCTTTCCAGCATTTAGAGAGAGGTTGTTTTCGGTACACCATGCAACCAAGTGATCTATCTCCCTTTTGTAGTCTGATTCGTCATTGAGATACGCCCCACCACAGTCGTATCATCTGCAAACTTATAGGTTGAATTTCGCCACACAGTCGTGTGTGTACAGGGAGTACAGTAGAGGACTGAGCACACATCCTTGCAGAGCCCCAGTGTTGAGGACTATTGTGGAGGAGATGTTGTTACCGATCCTGACAGATTGCGATCTGTTGGTAAGGATGTCAAGGATCCAGCTGCACAGGAAATTCATATAATTTGTGCGGACACTCGCCCTCGGCTCCCTGTATCGTAATGTACCCACTCCACAAATTGTGGCCCAATCCTGAAACGCTCCAAAACTGCCATCAAATACCCCACTCCACCAACGCCTTCTTGGCGTCCGACGCCACTACAACCTCTGTCTCTCTTCCCTCCGCCGGTGGCATAACTACGTTCAATACCATCCTGATGTTTGAAAAGTGCTGCCTCCCTTTCACAAACTCCGTCTAATCTTCCCCTATCACATTTGGGAGGCAGTCCTCCAACCTACCCTCCAACACCTTCTGCAACACCTTTGCATCAACATTCAAGAGTGATATGGGCCTATATGCCCCACACTCTGTCAAATCCTTATCCTTCTTGAGCGAGAAGTAGATCAATGCCTGCCCCAAAGACTGTGACAACACCCCCTTCCCTATTCCCTCCTCAAACATTCCCACCATCAGCAGGGCTAACATATCCCTAAATTTCTTGTAGCACACTGGAAACCCATCCAGCCCTGCTACCTTACCCGAGTGCATCCTCCCAATTGCATCCTTTATCTCCTGCTCCCTATGCCCGATCAAAGCTCGCTTGCAACTCTTTCCTCTTTTCCAGCAGTGCTGGATCTACATCCTTTGTCTACCTCCAACATCCCGTCTATTAACCTTTGCCGCTCCACTCTCTCCTCCTTGTTCACCTTTGCCTCCCCTCTCACCACCACCTTCAGAGCTTCCCATACCACTGCCTGCGAAACCTTCCCAGTACAATTGAACTCCACGTATTCCTCAATTATTTTCCCAATCTTATGATAAAACCCTTGGTCCCCAACAACCCCGCATCTATTCTCCACCGTGGCCTCTGCACTGCCCCCTTCTTCAACACCATGTCCACCCAACGGGATCCGTTATCGCAATTGCTGAATATTCCGACCCCTTGATCCCGGCCAACAGTGCCTTCCCCACTGCAAACAAATCTATCTGCGAATAGACATTCTGCTCCTCAGGTGCAAAAACCTCCAAGGGTTCACTACTCCCATTTCCACCATTAGCTCAGCCATCACCTTCGCTCCCCCTGACTGGATAAGTGACCACGGCCCCGACCTGTCCAATCTTGGCTCCTGCACCAACTTCCAGTCTCCACACACTATCAATTCATGTCAAACCAAGTCGGGGATGGCCTCGCACACCTTCTTTACAAACTCTACATCATCACAGTTGGAACCATACACGCTTACCAACACCACCAACCTCCCCTCCAATGCCCCTGTCACTATCACATACCTACTTCCCTGATCCGCCACCACTTTCTCCATTTGGAACCGCACTCTTTTACAAACCAGGACCGCAACCACCGTGCCGTCAAAACCCGAGTGAAACACCTGACTAACCCAGCCCTTCCTGAGCCTCACCTGATCCTTCATCCTCAGGTGGGTCTCCTGCAGCACAGCCACATGGGCCTTCAAACTTTTCAGATGCGCAAGCGCCCTCAACCTCTTCACTGGGCCTCCTAACACCCTCACGTAACTATTCGAACAGTGAGTCTCTCTTCCCCCCCCCCCCCACCCCCCTCCCTATCCACCATCATCATGACTCGAGGCCATGCCCTTTGGGCCTGACCCGCCCCTATCCATTGTTAACATCGAACCCCATCCCCCTCCCCGAATACACCTCTCAAAATAAACTCATCCAATATCAATCCCCCCCAACCCTTTCACACCTCCTAGACTGATTGAAACCTGCTCGGCAGGCTCCAATGTCTGCAGCCCCTACCCCCACCACACTTCTGTTCAGTAGCCGACTTAGGTTTGCTAGTGCAGGGGCCCCTGCCCAGGCCTGCCCTCCCTTCCCCTCCCACCCAGTCCCAGGAACGAAACCAAACATGAAAGCTACAAAGAACAACATAAAAAAACAATCTCTACAACAGCATGAAGTAAAAAGATAAGTCCAAACTGGATATATAAACGCTCCCAACTCCCCTCCCGCAGTCCACATCACCTCTTCAGTCCCATTCTTCACTTCTGCCCCAAGCCTTCTGCCTTCAAGAGTGCCTCTGCCGTCTCCACCATCTCAAAATAGAGGTCTCTGGTGTTGGAGGTCACTCTCAGCTTCCTTGGATACACCATTCCAAACCACACCCCACTGTTGTACAATGCCACCTTCACTCGGCCGAAATCCTCTTGCCTCCTTGCCAGTTGCACCGTCAAGTCCTGGTAAAATGCAAACACATCCCACTTCTGCTTTGCCCAGTTCAAGACCTTCTCCTTTGTGATGTACCTGTGAAAACAGGTGATCACTGCCCTTCGCGGCTCGTTCAACTTCAGCTTAGGCCTCAGCGGCTAATGATCCCGGTCCAGTTCATACCGAGAGTGTTCCTCTCCCACCCTCATCAGTTCTGCCAACATCTTGGCAAAGTACTCCTTTGGCCTTGAGCCCTCCAAACCCTATACCTGTAACCCAACAACCCCCCCCCCCCCCCCATAACCTTACTTTTATTAGGACACTACGGGCAATTTAGCATGGCCAATCCACCTAACCCGCACATCTTTGGACTGTGGGAGGAAACCGGAGCACCCGGAGGAAACCCACGCACACAGGGGGAGGACGTGCAGACTCCACACAGACAGTGACCCAGCCGGGAATCGAACCTGGGACCCTGGAGCTGTGAAGCATTTATGCTAACCACCATGCTACCCTTCTGCCCTATGATCACTGGTCATCAGGGATCATCAGGGATGATCACTGCCCTTCGCGGCTCGTGCAACTTCAGCTTAGGCCTCAGCGGCTAATGATCCCAGTCCAGTTCATACCGAGAGAGTTCCTCTCCCACCCTCATCAGTTCTGCCAACATCTTGGCAAAGTACTCCTTTGGCCTTGAACCCTCCAACCCCTCGTGCAGGCCCACAGCTCAGCCTTCATCATCTTACCAGCTCCCGGGCTGGCCGTCTCACTCGACGGCAAACACTCACTCCCTCCCTTCTTCATGGCTGTTTTCCTTTGACACTTTGACATTCTTTGTATTCTTTATAACTTCGGAAACCCAATCATTCACAAATTGCCCCCAGGTCCGGACATTAAAACCCCTAAAAACACTCCTCGAGCAGGAGCCACCCAATGTGTGACTTCTGCTCTAGATGCCGCCACCGGAAGTCAGTAGTCCACGTTGAGCAATGTACATTGAGTTTTTGATGGGCAGAGAACCGTGAAGCTGCCACCTTCAGTCCCAAGGATCTTGGCCCAAGGGTGGAACTTTCCATTCTGGGCACAGAGTGCTGGCTGAGCCGAGAAAACCGGCCTGCAGCTCTCAGGCTACAAAGCCGAGTTTTCTCTCCAAATAATCCATCACACTGTGCAGCTCAAATCAGGAGGCCTGCCCCATGCCACCACGCTGGCGTGGCGGGGTCTGAACAAGCAGCTGCTGGAAATCCTGACATTGGTGCAACGTTTTTAAAGGGCGTCCTGATCTCCACTGCCCCCTACCCATACAGACACAGGGAGCCCTTACATGCACAAGGGGATCCTTCGAACCAATAAGAGAACTGTCTCCAATGGAGCTACCCAGAGAGCCCAGTGCTGGCACCAGTGACTGGGTACTGCCCAGGCATGTCCCTGTCTCCCAGGGGCAATACATACCGATGCACACCTGGTGGTTTCCCATTGCCTGTTTGCTGATCTTGAAAAGCAGTTGTAAACCTAAGCATGACATTGCATCGGCGAGGGGGATTTCCAAATGTGGGGCGATGATACAGCAAGAAAACCCATTAATTGTATTAAATTTATTGAAATGAGGTTCCAGGTCTTCCTGGGCTCGTCACTGGTGACAGGCAGGGGGAATTGGAAAATGAGATCTCACCGGCAAGATTCTCATTTTCTAAGTCTGGCGAGATTTTGTGCCATGTCACCTTCTGTGCTTGCTCGCTGGCCCAAGTGTCACTATGTGCTGAGGGTCCACCATTCCGTATTGCTGCAATTGGTGTGACCATGTAACCAGGAATGGCAGGTGGTACAGTGGTTAGCACTGCTGCCTCAGAACGCCTAGCCCAGGTTCAATTTGGGTTTTGAGTGGCTCTCTGTGTGGAGTTTGCACATTCTCCCCATGTCGTCATGGATTTTCTCTGTGTGCTCCGGTTTCCTCCCACAGTGAAAAGATGTGCAGGTTTGGTGGATTGGCCATGCTAACTTGCCCCTTGGTGTCCAAAGGACAGGTGGGGTATCGGATTTACGAAGAGTGGGCCTGGGTAAGGTGTTCTTTCGGAGAGTTGGTGCAGACTTGATGAGCCGAATAGCCTCCTTCCGTCGATTCTGACGCAATGCTCCGGTCCCTCGCTGGCGGTGATATCAATGTTTGCGTCCCGTGCCAATGAGTCCATGCAGAACCGTGATTTGCATGGATTTTAATATCATTAGCGGATTGGACAGTTCATGCTCCACCCCGTGCGATGCTCCGCCCCTCCATGATACTCCGCCCCTCTATGATGCTCCACCCCTCGATGAGACTCAGACAGCCCAGGGGGCCACGATCCGGGAGCTGCAGCAGCAGTCCTCCGAAAGGGAGGATGAGGCCGTGGCCATCGCGGGGAAGGTGGAGATGCACGCTCCATAAAAGGTGGCAGGAGCGGTTTGAGGAGCTGGACAACCGGTCGAGGCGGAAGAATTTGCGGATCCTGGGCCTCACGGAAGGGCTGGACGGGTGAGACCTGGCGGCCTATGTGGTTGTTGTGCTGAACTCGCTGATGGGAGCTGGGTCCTTCCAGGGGCCCCTGGAGTTGGAGGGGGCCCACAGAATTCTGGCTAGGAGGCCCAAGCAGAACGAGTCACCGCGGGCTGTGTTGGTGCGGTTTCACCGGTTCGTGGATTGTGAATGCGTGCTCCGATGGGCCAAGAAGGAACAGAGCAGCAAGTGGGAGAACACGGAAGTGCGGATCTTCCAGGACTGGAGTGCGGAGGTGGCTAACCGAAGGGCCAGGTTTAACCGGACGAAGGCGGTGCTCCACAGACGGAGCGTGAAGTTTGGCATGTTGCAGCCGGCGCGTCTGCGGGTCACCTGCAAGGACCGGCACCATTATTTTGAGTCCCTGGAGGAAGCGTGGGCCTTTGTGCAGGCCGAGAAACTGGACTCAAACTGAGGGTCTAAAATGGGGGGTTTTGGATGATAAAGTACTTGTGTTTGCTCTGTTTAATGCAAGATGTGGGTTGGCTTTAGGGTAAGTGGGGTGATGTTGTTATGTATTTTTGTATGGGTCTGGTGGACGGGTTTGGGCAGGGAGGTAAACGGGGAGTGCGGGGAGCTGGTGGGGAGTCTGGTAATGGGAGTTTCCCTAGAGGAGGCGGGGTTGGGCAGGGCGAAAACACGGGTTTTTCTCTGGTTTCCCGCGCTGTGGGATGGTGGGAGCGGAGTCGGGGCTGAGAAGCGCGGGCCGTTGCTGGATGTTATTTTCCCGCGCAAGAGCGGGGGGTGGGGGAGGAGGGTCTGCTGATGGGCACGAAGGAGGAGGGGTAGTTCCACGTGGGGAGGAGTCGGAGGTAGGGCGGGAGTCGCCAGGGTCAGCAGAAGTAAGCTGGCTCACGGGAGTGCTATGAAGGGATGGGCGTGGCTAGGAGGGGTCCTAGCCTGCGGGGGGGGGGGGGGGGGGGGGGGGGGGGGGGTACCGGGTTGCTGCTGAAACGGTCAGGAAGGAGCTGGAGGATGCAGGGTGTGCTGGGGGGAGTTGCAGCCGTGGGGGACTGGCCGAGCGGGGGACGCTGGCCAGTGGTGGGCAGGGGATGGGTTATGGCTAATCAGCAGGGGAGGGGGGTAAGGAGCTGGATAACCTGGAATGTGAGGGGGCTGAATGGGCCGGTCAAAACGGGCCCGGGTGTTTGCGCACTTGAAGGGGATGAAGGTGGATGCGGCCATGCTCCAAGAGACACACCTGAAAGTGGCGGACCAGGTTCGGCTGAGGAAGGGATGGGTGGGCCAAGTATTTCACTCAGGGTTGGATGAGAAGAATCGAGGGGTGGCGATCCTGGTGGGAAAGAGGGTTCCGTTCGAGGCGTTAAATGTGGTGGCTGACAGTGGCGGGAGGTATGTGATGGTGAGTGGTAAGCTGCAGGGGGAGCGGGTGGTGTTGGTGAATGTATCCGCCCCAAATTGGGACGATGCGGGTTTTATGCGGCGTACGTTGGGCCGCATTCCGGACCTGGAGGTGGGGGGCCTGATCATGGGGGAGGACTTCAACACGGTTCTGGATCCCCCATTGGATCGATCCAAGTCCCGGACGGGTAGGAGGCCAGCGGCGGCTAAGGTGTTGAGGGGATTTATGGATCAGATGGGAGGGGTGGATCCCTGGAGGTTTGCGAGGCCAATGGCCAGGGAGTACTCGTTTTTCTCCAACGTGCATAAGGCCTATTCGAGGATTGATTTTTTTTGTCCTGAGCAGGGGGCTCGTTTTGAGGGTGGAGGATGTTGAATACTCTGCCATTGCCATTTCAGATCATGACCCGCACTGGGTGGTCCTCGGGCTGGGGGAGGAGAGGGACCAGCGTCCGCTCTGGCGCTTGGAGGTGGGGCTACTCGCAGACGAGGAGGTGGCCGGGAAGGTTCGGGGGTGTATTAAGAGGTATCTTCAGGCCAACGATAACGGGGAGGTCCGAGTGGGGACGGTCTGGGAGGCATTGAAGGCGGTGACTAGAGGGGAGTTGATTTCCATCCGAACCCATAGGGAGAGGGGGGAGCAGAGGGAGAGGGAGAGACTGATAGGGGAGATGGTGAGGGTGGATAGGAGAGATGCGGAGGCTCCGGAGGAGGGATTGCTGGGGGAGAGGCGTAGCCTTCAGGCCAGGTTCGACCTATTGACTACCAGAAAGGCGGAAGCTCAGTGGAGGAAAGCACAGGGGGCGGTGTATGAATATGGGGAGAAGGCGAGCAGGATGCTGGCACACCAGATCCGAAAGCGGGACGGGGCCAGGGAGATTGGGGGAGTGACGGATAGAGCTGGGAAGTTGGTGCGGAGGGGGGTAGATGTTAATGGGGTCTTCAGGGACTTCTATGGGGAACTGTACCGGTCTGAACTTTGCCCCCAACTATGTCACGGGCGCTGATTTCCTTGATCCTGAAGCGGGACAAGGACCCTCTGCAGTATGGGTCATATAGGACGATCTCGCTGCTAAATCTAGACGCCAAGCTGCTGGCAAAGATCTTAGCCACAAGAATAGAGGATTGTGTGCCGGGGGGCATTCAGGAGGACCAGACGGGGTTTGTGAAGGGAAGGCAGTTGAATACAAACGTACAAAGGCTCCTCAACGTTATTATGATGCCGGCTGTGGAAGGGGAGGCGGAGATAGTGGTGGCATTAGATGCGGAGAAGGCCTTTGATAGGGTTGAGTGGGGGTATCTGTGGGAGGTGTTGGAGAGGTTCGGGTTTGGCGAGGAGTTTGTCCATTGGGTGAGGTTGCTCTATGAGGCCCCGATGGCGAGTGTAGCCACGACTAGGAGGAGGTCGGAGGACTTTCGGCTGTACCAGGGGACGAGACAGGGGTGTCCCCTGTCCCCCTTGCTCTTTGCATTGTCAATTGAGCTCCTGGTCATGGCACTGAGGGAGTCACGGAGCTGGAGGGGCCTGGTGTGGGGTGGGGAGGAGCATCGAGTGTCACTGTACGCGGACGACCTGTTGCTGTATGTGGCGGACCCGGTGGGGGGGATGCCGGAGGTGATGAGGATTCTTAGTGAATTTGGGGCTTCTCTGGGTACAGCTGAAACCTGGGGAAGAGCGAGTTGTTCATGCTGCACCCGGGGAATCAGGAGGAGGGGATTGGTAGGCTCCACTGAAGCAGGCAGGGAAGAGCTTCAGGTACCTAGGTCGAGTCCTGGGAGCTGGGGGGACCTGCACAAGCTCAACCTCACAAGGTTGGTGGAGAAGATGGAGGAGGAGTTCAAAGGGGGATATGTTACCGCTGTCACTGGCGGGGAGGTGCAGGTCCGTTAAGATGACGGTGCTCCCAGTTTTTGTTCCTGTTCCAGTGCTCCCCAATATCTTATCCCAAAGGACTTTTTTAGGAGGGGCAACAGGAGTATTACGGGATTTGTGTGGGCGCATGAGGGTGAGAAGAGTGTTCTTGGAACGGGGCAGGGATAGGGGGGGGCTGGCGCTGCCCAACCTCTGTGGGTACTACTGGGCTGCCAACGCGACAATGGTGCGTAAGTGGGTAATGTACGGGGAAGGGGCAGCATGGAAGAGGATGGAGGTGGCATCCTGTGTGGGCACGAGCCTGGAGGCGCTGATAATGGCGCCGTTGCCGCTCCCTCCAACGAGGTATACCACGAGCCCGGTGGTGGCGGCTACCCTCAAAATTTGGGGGCAATGGAGACGGCATAGGGGAGAAGTGGGGGGCTCGATGGAGGCCCC
Organism: Scyliorhinus canicula; assembly: GCF_902713615.1. Lineage (NCBI taxonomy): Eukaryota > Metazoa > Chordata > Chondrichthyes > Carcharhiniformes > Scyliorhinidae > Scyliorhinus > Scyliorhinus canicula. Next base: position 80,492,196 of record NC_052160.1, read on the forward strand.
GATACAGGGGAACCATCGGTTTGTCCCAGGGAGCATTGATGGCGGATTTCTGGGCTGGCACAGGGTAGGGGTTAGGAGGTTGAGGGACCTAGTTTGTGGAGGGGCAGGCTTCGCGATCTTGGGGAGTTAGAGCGGAAGTTTGGGCTCCCCTCGGGGAACATGTTTAGGTACATGCAGGTTAGGGCGTTTGCCAGGCGGCAGGTGGAGGGGTTCCCCTTGCTGTCCCCACGTGGGGTACGGGACAGGGTACTCTCGGGGGTGTGGGTTGGAGGAGGGAGGATTTCGGACACATACCGGGTAATGCAGGAGGTAGACGAGGCCTCGGTGGAGGAACTGAAGGGTAAATGGGAAGAGGAGCTGGGTGAGGAGATTGAAGAGGGGACGTGGGCGGATGCCCTGGAGAGAGTGAATTCCTCCTCTTCCTGTGCGAGGCTTAGCCTCATACAGTTCAAGGTGCTACATAGGGCCCACATGACTGGGACGAGGATGAGTAGGTTTTCGGGGGGGCTCGGGGAGCCCAGCGAACCACGCTCATATGTTTTGGGCGTGCCCAGCGCTGGGGGAGTTTTGGAAAAGGGTAGCAAGGACGGTGTAGAGGGTGGTGGATCCAGGGTCAACCCAGGCTGGGGACCCGTAATATTTGGGGTTGCAGTGGAGCCAGGAGTGCAGGAGGCAAAAGAGGCCGGTGTTCTGGCCTTTGAACATAGAACATAGAACAGTAACAGCACAGAACAGGCCCTTCGGCCCTCAATGTTGTGCCGAGCCATGATCACCCCACTTAAACCCACGTAACCCCGTAACCCAACAATCCCCCCCATTAACCTTACACTACGGGCAATTTAGCATGGCCAATCCACCTAACCCGCACATCTTTGGACTGTGGGAGGAAACCGGAGCACCCGGAGGAAACCCACGCACACACGGGGAGGACGTGCAGACTCCACACAGACAGTGACCCAGCCGGGAATCGAACCTGGGACCCTGGAGCTGTGAAGCATTGATGCTAACCACCATGCTACCGTGAGGTCCCTAGTAGCCCGGCGGAGGATTTTGCTTCAATGGAAGGATGCGAGGACCCCAAGCGTTGAGGCCTGGATCAATGATATGGTAGGGTTCATCAAATTGGAGAAGGTGAAATTTGCCCTGAGGGGATCTGTACAAGGGTTCTTTAGGCGGTGGCAGCCTTTCCTGGACTTCCTGGTGGAACGCCCCCGTGGATCGCATGTGGCGAGAAAGGTGGCGCCCAAGATGGCGACCCCCATGAGTCGCATGTGGCTGGCCGCATGGAGGAGGGTTGCCAAGATGGCGGCCCCCATGAGTCGCACATGTCAGGTGGGGGCGGAGTCGGCAAACAGGCTGCAGCATTTTGGGGCCTGCGGGCCTGCGAGTTTGAGAAGCGAGTGCTCTGGGCTGCGGGAGAGTTTGGAGAGGGGGATTTCTTCGCCAGGCAGACCCGGGCATAGTGTCCTTTGTGACCGCAGCTGCTGCAGGTCGCATTGCGGGCCGGGCAGTGCTGCCGTGGGTGTTGGGGCTGCCCACAAAAATGGCACACTGGGACTGCATAGTGGGTGGGTGGCCGCGCGGCGCAGGCCTGGGGCAGTCGCTGGTCGGTGGCCCAGGATGGGGTCGCTTGGTCTGCGGGGAACGAGGTGAGGCTGCGGAACGAGACCTCCATGGTTGTAGCTAACTCTACAGTGTCCTCCAAGTTCTGGGCCGCTTTTTCTTTTTAAAAATAATTTTTATTGAAATTTTTACAAAATACAAAATATAAACATCTTAACTTTATTAACATACAAGTATGTTCTATATACAAGCGGTAACACCCCATGAACAATACCCCCCCCCCCCCCCCCCAGCTTCAAGAGCAACTTCAAACAAAAGGAAAGAACAAAAACAAAGAAAAAGAGAGAGAGATAGCACCCTCCACACACCCATGTGCACAGTTCTCGCTCCCCCCAATCCTTACCCCCCCGGGTTGCTGCTGCCGTCGGCCTATTTCCCTACCGTTCCGCCAGGAAGTCCAGAAAAGGCTGCCACCGCCTGAAAAACCCTTGTACTGTTCCCCTCAGGGCAAATTTCACCCTCTCCAATTTAATGAACCCCGCCATATCAGAGATCCAGGCCTCCACGCTTGGGGGCCTCGCATCCTTCCATTGGAGCAAGATCCTCCGCCGGGCTACTAGGGACGCAAAGGCCAGAACACCGGCCTCTATCGCCTCCTGCACTCCCGGCTCCACTGCAACCCCAAAAATTGCGCGTCCCCAGCCTGGCTCGACCCTGGATCCCACCACCCTCTACACCGTCTTTGCTACCCCCTTCCAGAACTCCCCCAGCGCTGGGCACGCCCAAAACATATGGGCGTGGTTCTCTGGGCTCCCCGAGCACCTAGCACACCTGTCCTCTCCCCTGAGAAACCGTCTCATCCTCGACCCAGTCATGTGGGCCCTATGCAGCACCTTGAACTGTATGAGGCTAAGCCTCGCACAGGAAGAGGAGGAATTCACTCTCTCCAGGGCATCCGCCCGCGTCCCCTCCTCAATCTCCTCCCCCAGCTCCTCTTCCCATTTCCCCTTCAGTTCCTCCACCGAGGCCTCGTCTACCTCCTGCATTACCCGGTATATGTTCGAGATCCTCCCTCCTCCGACCCACACCCCCGAGAGCACCCTATCCCGCACCCCTCGTGGGGGCAGCAAGGGGAACCCCTCCACCTGCTGCCTGGCAAACGCCCTCACCTGGATGTACCTAAACATGTTCCCCGGGGGGAGCTCAAGCTTCCCCTCTAACTCCCCCAAGCTCGCAAACCTCCCCTCCACAAACAGGTCCCTCAACCTCCTAACCCCTACCCTGTGCCAGCCCAGAAATCCGCTATCAATGCTCCCTGGGACGAACCGATGGTTCCCCCGTATTGGGGCCTCCATCGAGCCCCCCATTTCTCCCTGTGCCATCTCCATTGCCCCCAAATTTTGAGTGTAGCCGCCACCACCGGGCTCGTGGTATACCTCGTTGGAGGGAGCGGCAACGGCGCCGTTACTAGCGCTTCCAGGCTCGTGCCCACACAAGACGCCGCCTCCATCCTCTTCCACGCTGCCCCCTCCTCATCCATTACCCACTTACGCACCATCGCTGCGATGGCCGCCCAGTAGTACCCACAGAGGTTGGGCAACGCCAGCCCCCCCCCTGTCCCTGCCTCATTCCAGGAACACCCTTCGAACCCTCGGAGTCCCATGCGCCCACACAAATCCCGTGATACTGCTGTTGACCCTCCTAAAAAAGGCCTTCGGGATAAGGATGGGGAGGCACTGGAACAGGAACAAAAACCTCAGGAGCACCGTCATCTTGACGGACTGCACCCTCCCCGCCAGTGACAGCGGTAACATATCCCATCTCTTAAACTCCTCCTCCATCTGCTCCACCACATCGTGTGAGGTTGAGCTTGTGCAGGGTCCCCCAGTTCCCCGCCACCTGGACCCCTAGGTACCTGAAGCTCTTCCCTACCTGCTTCAATGGGAGCCTACCAATCCCCTCCATTTGATCCCCCGGATGCACCATGAACACCTCACTCTTGCCCAGGTTCAGCTTATACCCCGAGAAACCCCCGAATTCCCCAAGGATCCTCATCACCTCCGGCATCCCCCCACCGGGTCCGCCACATACAGCAACAGGTCGTCCGCGTACAGCGACACTCGATGCTCCTCCCCACCCGGCACCAGGCCCCTCCAGTTCCCTGACTCCCTCAGTGCCATGGCCAGGGGCTCAATCGCCAACGCGAAGAGCAAGGGGGACAGGGGGCACCCCTGTCTCGTCCCCCGATGCAGCCGAAAGTATTCCCACCTCCTCCTATTTGTAGCTACACTTGCCATCAGGGCCTCGTAGAGCAGCCTCACCCACTGGATAAACCCCTCCCCAAACCCAAACCTCTCGAACACCTCCCACAGGTACTCCCACTCAACCCTATCGGAGGACTTCTCCGTGTCTAATGCCACCACTATCTCCGCCTCCCCTTCCACAGCCGGCATCATAATGACGTTGAGGAGCCTTCGCACGTTTGTGTTCAGCTGCCTTCCCTTCACAAACCCCGTCGGGTCCTCATGTATGACACCAGGCACACAATCCTCTCTTCTCGTGACCAGGATCTTTGCCAGCAGCTTAGCATCGACGTTCAGCAGCGAAATCGGCCTATATGATCCACACTGCCGAGGGTCCTTGTCTCGCTTCAGGATCAAGGAAATCAGCGCCCGTGACATAGTTGGGGGCGGAGCCCCCCTCCCCCCTCCCTTGCCTCGTTAAAGGTCCGGACCAACAGGGGGCCCAAAAGGTCCAAATACTTTTTATAGAATTCAGCCGGAAACCCGTCCGGCCCCGGCGCCTTCCCCGACTGCATGCTCCCTGTCCCTTTGACCACCTCCTCCAGCTCGATCGGCGCCCCTAGTCCCTCCACCTGCTCCTCTTCCACCCTCGGGAATCGCAACTTGTCCAGGAAGCGCCCCATTCCACCCTCCTCCACCGGGGGTTCAGACCGGTACAGTTCCCCATAGAAGTCCCTGAAGACCCCATTGACATCTACCCCCCTCCGCACCACCTTCCCAGCTCTATCCATCACTCCCCCAATCTTCCTGGCCGCGTCTCACTTCCGGAGCTGGTGCGCCAGCATCCTGCTCGCCTTCTCCCCGTGTTCATACACCGCCCCCTGTGCTTTCCTCCACTGGGCTTCCACCTTTCTGGTCGTTAGTAGGTCAAATCTGGCCTGAAGGCTACGCCTCCCCCCAGCAATCCCTCCTCTGGGGCCTCCGCATATCTCCTATCCACCTGCACCATCTCCCCTATCAGTCTTTCCCTTTCCCTCTGCTCCCCCCTCTCCCTATGGGCTCGGATGGAGATCAATTCCCCCCTCATCACCGCCTTCAATGCCTCCCAGACCGTCCCCACCCGAACCTCCCGTTATCATTGGCCTCGAGGTATCTTTCAATACACCCCCGGACCCTCCCAACCACCTCCTCATCTGCCAGCAGCCCCACCTCCATGCGCCAGAGCGGACGTTGGTCCCTCTCTTTCCCCAGCCCGAGGTCCATCCAGTGCGGGGCATGGTCCGAAATGGCAATGGCGGAGTATTCCACTTCCTCCACCCTCGGCACCAGCCCCCTGCTCAGGACAAAAAAGTCAATCCTCGAGTAGGCCTTATGTATGGGAGAAAAACGAGTATTCCCTGGCCCTTGGCCTCTCAAACCTCCAAGGGTCCACCCCCCCCCCCCCCCACCTCTGGTCCATAAATCCCCTCAGCACCTTAGCTGCCGCCGACCTCCTACCCGTCCGGGACTTGGATCGATCCAATGGGGGATCCAGTACTGTATTAAAGTCCCCCCCCCATGATCAGGCCCCCCACCTCCAGGTTCGGAATGCGGCCCAGCATACGCCGCATAAACCCCGCATCGCCTCAATTTGGGGCATAAACATTCCACAACACTACCCGCTCCCCCTGCAGCTTGCCACTCACCATCACGTACCTCCCGCCACTGTCAGCCACCACCTTCAACGCCTCAAACGACACCTTCCCCACCAGGATCGCCACCCCCTTACTCTTCTCATCCAGCCCTGAGTGGAATACTTGGCCCACCCACCCCTTCCTCAGCCGGACCTGGTCCACCACTCTCAGGTGTGTCTCCTGGAGCATGGCCACATCCGCCTTCAGTCCCTTAAGGTGCGCAACTACTCAGGCCCTTTTGACCGGCCCATTCAGCCCCCTCACATTCCAGGTTATCAGCCGGATCCGAGGGCTCCCTGCCCCCTTCCCCTGCCGATTAGCCATACCCCATCCCTTGCCCACCCCCGGCCAGCGTCCCCCACTCTGCCAGTTTCCCACGGCGGCAACTCCCCCCCTCCAGCACCACCTGCATCCTCCAGCTCCTTCCTGACCGTTTCAGCAGCAACCCGGTAACCCCCCCCCCCTCCCCCCCCCGGCTAGGACTCCTCCTAGCCGCGCCCCCCCCTATACAGCACTCCCGTGAGCCAGCTATCTTCTGCTGACCCCGGCGGCTCCCGCCCTACTTTCGGCTCCTCCCAACGTGGGACTGCCCCTCCCCCATAGTGCCCGTCAACGAGTCCACCCTCCCCCGCTCCTGCGCAGGAAAAGAAAACACACCCCCTCCCTCTCCCAGCGCGGGAACCCCGCAGAGAGCCCGCGCTTTTGCCCTGCCGGGCCCCGCCTCCTCCAGGGCCACTCCCATTGTCAGTCCCCCCCCACCAGCTCCCCAAACACCCCGTTTACCCTTCTGCCCGAACCCGTCCACCCAACCCCTGCTTGAAAACCCATAAAGAGAACACCCGTACGACATCACCCCACCCACCCTAAAGCCACCCCGCATCTTACCCTAAACCCAGCAAATACAAATACAGTATAAATAAATACAGTATTACACAGCATTCCCCATCAGGGGGACCCTCAGTTTGAGTCCAGTTTCTTGGCTTGCACGAAGGCCCACGCCTCCTCCGGGGACTCAAAATAGTGGTGTCGATCCTTATAGGTGACCCACAGAGCCGCCGGCTGCAACATTCCAAACTTCACCTTCCGCCTGTGGAGCACCGCCTTCGTCCGGTTAAACCCGGCCCTCCCACTCGCCACTTCCGCACTCCAGTCCTGGAAGATCCGCACCTCCGTGTTCTCCCATTTGCTGCTCCGCTCCTTCTTGGCCCACCGGAGCACACACTCACGATCCACAAACCGGTGGAACCTCACCAAAACCGCCCGCGGCGGCTCATTCGGCTTGGGCCTCCTAGCCAGAATTTTGTGGGCCCCCTCCAACTCCAGGGGCCCCTGGAAGGACCCAGCCCCCATCAGCGAGTTTAGCATCATCACCACATAGGCCGCGAGGTCCGACCCCTCCAGTCCCTCCGTGAGGCCCAGGATCCGTAAATTCTTCCTCCTCGACCGGTTGTCCAGCTCCTCGAACCGCTCCTGCCATCTTTTATGGAGCGCCTCGTGCATCTCCACCTTCCCCACCACGGCCATGACCTCGTCCTCCCTTTCGGAGGCCTGCTGCTGCAGCTCCCGGATCGCAGCCCCTTGGGCTGTCTGGGTCTCCATCAGTTCCCTGTTGGTTACCTTCAGGGACTCCAGCAGCTCCACCTTCAGCTCCTGGAAGCAGCGCAGCAGAGTCGTCTGCTGCTCCTGGACCCACTTCCTCAGCCCTCAAAGCTTTCGCCGGCCGCCATTTTGTTTTTCGGCTCCCGATTTTTTCTCGGTGTTTTCGTCGTCGATTTCCTCTCTGTCCCGCTCCTGGTCCGGACCATGGGACCACTGGGGTGACTCCTGGCCTCTTCCCCCGTCGGGATTTGCCTCCTCAGCTCCGTTGGGGGCCTTTAAAAAAGCCCCGAAGTCCGTTAAGTCCGTTAATCACGGGAGCCTCCGAACGTGCGGCTCAACTGGGCCGCTTTTTCAAGCAACCGCTGGCGCACATAGTTTGACCTGAGCCCTGCCACGTACACATCTCGGACAGCGAGCTCCATATGCTGGGCGGCTGATACAGCTTGATAATTGCAGTCCCGAGCTAAAGCTTATAAATCGCGCAGGGATTCGTCCAGCGACTCCGCGGAGCGCTGGCGGCGGGTCGTGAAAATGTGGCGCGTGTAGACCTCGTTGATGGGCCTCACGTAAATTCGATTGAGCATGGCCAGGGCCTCCGTATACGAGGAAGTACTGTTAAGTTGAGTAGAGATACGGTGGCTCACCCTTGCGTGCAGTAGGCTGAGTTTCTGCTCCTCCGTAGTTTCTGAAGTGCTTGATTCAGCCAGTAGGCCTTGAAACATCTGAGCCAGTGTAGAAAGATTTATTTCGCCTCTGCAGCCTGCAGGTCGAGTTCTAGTCGGTCAGGTTTGAGGGCTGATTCCATAGTTGTTTTCTCCAAGTTTCCCAAGACTATTAAATTGATGAGACCATCAATTCACAAGACACGTGATTGGAAGTGAACAGTGGCTTTAATAGTCTTACAACTGAGCCTGCCTGCGACGAGATGAACTGGCAGCAGGCTCACGACTGCAGATCTTTATACTTCCGGTTAGAGGGAGGAGCCATGGGCGGAGCCCAGTACAAGCTCCTCATCTCCCCCTATGGGCAGAGCCGCACAACTTGTGTGTCACACCCAGGACCCACATCACACTGCAGCTCACTCCCAGCAGACACACACTTCCCACCCTCAACCCCATCTGTAGGTCCTGCCCACACACAGGCCTCTAAGCATTGAGTTGATTGGTGGCACTGCTCACCCAGATGCCACCTGCTGGTGGGATAACACATGTCCCACCCAATCAGGAAACCCACAGTACGTCCCATTGGAGGAAACAGGACAGGGGCCACAGAGCCTATCGCTGACACGGGTTGCTGCAGCCACCGGTACCCCTGTTGACAGGAAAGGATGGTGACGATAGAGGCTCCCTACATCACAGGCCCGGTGCCACTCATTGATGGAGACAAGGATGCAGTGTTGATGACAACATATCGAGGAAACCAAGTGAGGGGTGGGGAGGGGTGAGGTAGGGTTGGGGGGGATATGTGTTGAGGATGGGGCTGAAGTACAATTCAGGGTCACCATGTAACCTGTTGTCTTTTGATAGAACATAGAACATAGAACATAGAACACTACAGCGCAGTACGGGCCCTTCGGCCCTCGATGTTGCGCCGACCTGTGAAACCATCTGAAGCCTATCTGACCTACACTATTCCATATTCATCCCTATGTCTATCCAGTGACCACTTAAATACCCTTAAAGTTGGCGAGTCTACTACTATTGCAGGCAGGGCGTTCCACACCCCTACTACTCTCTGAGTAAAGAAACTGCCTCTGACATCTGTCCTATATCTCTCACCCCTCAATTTAAAGCTATGTCCCCTCGTGTTGGTCATCACCATCCGAGGAAAAAGACTCTCACTGTCCACCCTATCTAACCCTCTGACTATCTTATATGTCTCTATTAAGTCACCTCTCAGCCTTCTCCTCTCTAACGAAAACAACCTCAATTCCCTGAGCCTTTCCTCGTAAGACCTTCCCTCCATACCAGGCAACATCCTAGTAAATCTCCTCTGAACCCTTTCCAAAGCTTCCACATCCTTCCTATAATGTGGTGACCAGAACTGCACGCAGTACTCCAGGTGTGGCCGCACCAGAGTTATGTACAGCTGCAGCATGACCTTGTGGTTCCGAAACTCAATCCCCCTGCTTATAAAGGCTAGCACACCATATGCCTTCTTAACAGCCCTATTAACCTGGGTGGCAACTTTCAGGGATTTATGTACCTGGATGCCGAGATCTCTCTGTTCATCTACACTACCAAGAATCTTGCCATTAGCCCAGTACTCTGCATTCCTGTTACTCCTTCCAAAGTGAACCACCTCACACTTTTCCGCATTAAACTCCATCTGCCACCTCTCAGCCCAGCTCTGCAGCTTATCTATGTCCCTCTGTATCCTATAACATCCTTCAGCACTATCCACAACTCCACCGACCTTCGTGTCATCTGCAAATTTACTAACCCATCCTTCTACACCCTCTTCCAGGTCATTTATAAAAATGACAAACAGCAGTGGCCCCAAAACAGATCCTTGCGGTACACCACTAGTAACTGAACTCCAGGATGAACATTTGCCATCAACCACCACCCTCTGTCTTCTTTCAGCTAGCCAATTACTGATCCAAACCGCTAAATCACCTTCAATTCCATACTTCCTTATTTTCTGCAATAGCCTACCGTGGGGAACCTTATCAAACGCCTTACTGAAATCCAGTAGGCAAGGAATCCTCATCTTGCTAACATTTTTTCCCTTTTCACCCATCTGCTAAGAATGAATTTCGGAGTCCAGCCAGGTACGCTCGCTATCTACCGAGCTGCTGCTGCTTTTGCAGACGCACAGAAGCTGGAGGGTAAAGCCCAGGCAGATACGGGGAGAACGTGCAAACTCCACACGGACAGTGACCCAGGGCCGGAATTTGAACCCGGGCCCTCAGTGCCCTAGTCACAGTGCTTACACTGCGCCATGTGCCGCCCCCTGCGCCAGTACATGTCTGACTATGACTGGGCTCCCCTGTCCTGTGCCTCAGCCATTGACCCCATAGTGTGCCCCAAGCCTTACTCCATGGCTCAGATTTCTTGGCCCAATCCTTCCACTATGGATGCCACCCGCTCATTGTTGGCCTGAGTAGCACACATTGTCAGCACTATCTCCTGCGCTTGAAGGCATTTAGACTCCTCCAGCGGTACCTTCAGATGCTGGAAAGTTGCTGATACCTCCTCCAAGAAATCCTGGCTCTGTGTCTGCATCTCTACCAGTGATGGGATCACCCCATTGACAGTGCGGCACCTGTCTGGACTACAGCTGGTGCCTGGGATCAGCTCCCTCGGGAGTCCCCGCTTCCACCTGATGTGCTGCAGCATGTGTGAAGTGGGGGGGCAGGAGATTGTCCAGGAGCCTCTTCATTAAAATTCCCCAGTGAGGTGATAGTTTCTGTGATGGTGGAGGGTGCAGGTGACATCAGTGATCGTTTAAAATTCATTTACGGGATGTGGGCTTCGCTGGTTAGTCGAGCATTTATTGCCCATCCCTATCTGCCCTTCAAAAGGTGATGGTGAACCCCTACAGTCCTTCAGGTGTAGGTACACCCACTGTGCTGTTAGGGAGGGAGTTCCAGGATTTTGCTCCAGTGACAGTGAAGGAACGGCGATACAATCCCAACTAGAGGGTCGTGAGAGACTTTTAAAAAAAATGTGGAGTACAAATTTTTTGTCGAGTTAAGGGGCAATTTTAGTGTGGCCATTCCACCTAACCTGCCAATCTTTGGGTTGTAGGGGTGAGACCCACGCAGACACAGCGCAAACTCCACACAGACAGTCACCCGGGATCGAACCTGGGTCCTCAAAGCTGTTGGCAACAGTGCGAACCACTGCACCACCGTGCCACCCTAAGGTGGTGAGTGGCTTGGAGGGGAACCTCCAGGTGGTGGGGTGGCCAAGTATCAGCTGCTCTGGTCTAGAGCTCATGAGTTTGGAAGGTGCTACCGAAGGACCGAGGCGAGTTACTGCAGTACATCGTGTAGCTGGCACACACGGCTGCCACAGACACAGGTAGGAAGAGTAATGAGGTCCTGCAGCGGCAATTTAGGGAGTTAGGTAGAAAATTAAAAGCAGGACCTCTCAGGAAGTAATCTCAGGATTATTCCCCGTGTCACGTGCTAGTGAGGCTAACAACAGAGATATAGTGTAGTTGAACACGTGGCTAAAGAACTGGTGCAGGAGGGAGGGCTTCAGTTTTAGAACATAGAACATAGAACATAGAACACTACAGCGCAGTACGGGCCCTTCTGCCCTCGATGTTGCGCCGACCTGTGAAACCATCTGAAGCCTATCTGACCTACACTATTCCATTTTCATCCATATGTCTATCCAGTGACCACTTAAATACCCTTAAAGTTGGCGAGTCTACTACTATTGCAGGCAGGGCGTTCCACACCCCTACTACTCTCTGAGTAAAGAAACTACCTCTGACATCCGTCCTAAATCTCTCACCCCTCAATTTAAAGCTATGTCCCCTCGTGTTGGTCATCACCATCCGAGGAAAAAGACTCTCACTGTCCACCCTATCTAATCCTCTGACTATCTTATATGTCTCTATTAAGTCACCTCTCAGCCTTCTCCTCTCTAACGAAAACAACCTCAATTCCCTGAGCCTTTCCTCGTAAGACCTTTTTGGAACACTGGGATATCTTCCTGGGAATGTGGGGCCTGTACAGGGAGGACAGGTTACACCTGAACTGGAGGGGCACCAATATCCTGGCTGGGAGGTTTGCTAGTATGATTTGGTTGGCTTTAAACTAATTTGGCAGGGGATGGAAATCAGGACAGTAAGCCAGCAAGCATAGAGACTGGGGATGAGCATGGTCCCAGGGTCAGGCTGGTTAAGACGAAGGGTAGGCTGGGGAAGGCCAAACTCAGTGGGACTGGAGGTCTGGAGTGCATCTGTTTCAATGCATGGATAAAACAGCTAAGACAGATGAACTTAAAACCATGATTCACGTGCAGAACTTGGATGTGGTTGCTGTAACGGAGACTTGGTTAAAAAAGGGACAGGAAGGGCAGCACGGTGGCCTAGTAGTTAGCACAGCTGTCTCACGGCGCTGAGGCCCCAGGTTCGATCCCGGCTCTGGGTCACTGCCCGTGTGGAGTTTGCACATTCTCCCTGTGTCTGCGTGGGTTTCACCCCCACAACCCAAAAAAAAATGTGCCGAGTAGGTGGATTGGCCACGCTAAATTACCCCTTAATTGGAAAACATAATTGGGTAATCTAAATTTAATAAAAAGAAAAAGAAAAAAAAAGAAAAAGAAAAGAAAAAAGAAAAGAAAAAAGAAAAAAAAAGGAAAAAGGGACAGGACTGTCAGCTAAATATTCCAGGATATAGGTACACGGCCGCCATGGCTGGATGCCCTGGCCACTGAAGCTACCCACCCCATGGACTGTCTAAGACTACGTTTCCTGTCCCCCACCCCACCCTCAGGAGAAAGCCGCCCATAACTGCCAGGAGCGGGAAAAGACTGGAGGGGAACCTCTGGACCTGTGGCCACTCACCATGGCAGAGCAGTGGGCCCTGGATGTGGTCGACAGGCCTGATGAAAGGGCTGTTGACGGTGTGTAGGTTGGCGTCAGGCAATGAAGTGAGAGCCCACTGAATTGTGCATCCCCCTGACATGTGTGTCAATGTCCTTCCTCCCCATACCACCCTCACCCCCTCACCACCTCCACCCCACCCCCCCGCTCCACCACCACCCCAAATACACCCCTCTCCTCACAGCCCCAACACCCCCACTCCCGACCCCCCCCCCCCCCCCAAACCCCTGCGGCCTAATCATGTGTCTTGTCTTGTGCCTTGCAGGGCCTGCTGGTGATGGGGTGGGCCCTTCTGGTGAACACGCCCCAAGCCACAGCCAGAGTCCCAGGTGCCGACCAGCGACGAGGACACCGTCACAGATGCGAACCATCGACCTGAGACCCTGGACACACCGGAGCACGAGTCCGAGGATGACATGGATTTCCCATAACAGCTGTCTCCAAGACCCTTCACCAGCAAAGAGACACTAACCTCGGTTGGCACTTTAGTGAAGAGGGTACTGGGGCACTCTCTGGTGTGCACAACACACATGTTGCGTTACAACAAGTGGAGGTAGGAACTGCCGCGGGGCCGGATGATCGAATGGTTAGCCAACCCCAGGGTCTAGCTGCAATAAGACGGGTTTTAGGCTTCTGGAACGGACAGTCCCATCAATTGTGGAGATTCAGTCGCAGAGCCAGGGACTGCATGACGGGTTGTCGGCAAGCATCCATCAGCTGCAGGCACAGGTGGAGTAGTCCAACCATGTGCAGGAGCAGGAGATGGTGCCAGCCATGCAGGCCACCCAGGCCAACACAGTATGGTTGAGGGTTTCAGCTGTGGATGAGCATGTCTAAGGCCTGGGAAAATCTGTGCAGGTGGTGATCGAGGCCCAGGACAGGCAGCCATCTTCCAGTGCCACGTGGACATAGCAGCGGTGTTCCTGAGTGTGATCCAGTCACAGCTGGCCATGGTTGAGTGCATTGGCGGCATTGCCTGGGCGCAGACACAGAAGGAGGTGGCCCAGTCCCAGACGGAGGTGGTGCATTCACTGGCTGATATGGCACAGACTCAGAAGGTGGTGGCACAGTCGTAGTGTGATATGGCGCAGTCCCAGATGGAGGTAGTCGACTCCCTGTGCTCCATGGCCGTGTGCATGCAGACCTTGGCCGAGGCGGCAGCAGGCTTCCAGGTCTGGCAGCGCCATGTAATGGGTCAGCCTCAGGGGCTAGCTCCACTCACACCCATGTCCCATAGGTAGCCAGGAGGCCATCGGGCATCCCATGGGTAGAAGAGGTAATGGAGCCCGTGTCGGTGACTACCGCAGGGGCGGTGTCGGAATACCGCACCACTTCAGACTCCCCACCACCCCCTTCCCCACCCTTCTGTCCCTGGCACATCTGATGGGAAGCGGACAGATCAGGACGACATGGTAACACACATGGCTAGCACTGTGGCTTCACAGGGCCAGGGTCCCAGGTTCAATTCCCCGCTGGGTCACTGTCTGTGCGGAATGTGCACATTTACCCCGTGTCTGCATGCGTTTCCTAAGGGTGCTCCGGTTTCCTTTCACAGTCCAAAGACGTGCAATGTTAGATGGATTGGCCATGCTAAATTGCCCTTAGTGTCACAAAAGGTTCGGAGGGGTTGGTGGGTTATGGGGATAGGGTGGAAGTGAGGGCTTAAGCGGGTCGGTGCAGACTCAATGGGCCGAATGGCCTCCTTATGCACTGTATGTTTTATGTATCTATGACACCACATCACCTGATCCATCAAGGCCCAGTCGCCCCAAAAGACACGTGCCAAAAGGGAACCAGGTCATGGGGCAGGAATGACAGCAGGCTGCATCCACTCTTGATGTACCATTTGGGGATACGCCTAGACATAACGTTAGGACCATAAGGCCAGAAAAGTAGACACCAGTTAGGTTAGCACGAGTGTAGGCCACAGTTTAGTTATCGGGGCTAGGGCATGTATCTATATATATGTCACATTAAACCCCTGTGCACAATGTTACAACCTGACTTTGTGCTGTCAGATGGATGTGAGGGGTGGGCTGGTCTGGGTTAGCCGCACAGGGGTATGGGTGGGTGGGGGGGGGGGGGAATAGGTGGACATTGGGGGTGGCTTTGGCTCGCGGACCGCAGTTCAGCCACCGCTCAGCGCTCCGGTGTCCCACTCCCATCTCGTCACCCCAGGGATCCAATGGAACTGTGTGATGGAATGGCCAGCTCGCATGAAGGGATCACCCGGGTAGGCGGTGGAAAGTGTTACCGTGGACAGGAGTGGGACATTGTCAAATGATGCTGGGCACCAGAGCTCATCGCAGAGCGGGTCGTCATCACCCTCCCTGTCGCGGACCAATCCCGCTGATACTGCCAACCCAGGGCCAGCACCCTGTAGGGAGGCAGGTATGTATCACGGAGAGGGTTACAGGCAGGGGGGCAGTCGGATTGGGGGGGGGGGGGGTGGGGGTGGAGTGATGCACAGTGTCCGTTCCACTGGTCGGTCTCTCCCTTGTCACTGAATCAAAATGACAGAATACTACAGTGCAGAAGAGGCCCTTCGGCCCCTATAGTCTGCACCAACACTCGAAAGGCTCTGACCTGCCCAGCTAATCCCACTTTCCAGCATTTGGCCCATGACCTTGAATCTTATGACATGCCAGGTGCTCATCCAGGTACTTTATAAAGGATGTGAGGTATCCCGCCCCTACCACCCTCCCAGGCAGTGCAATCCAGACCGTCACCACTTCAATCCACCCTCAATCTCCCACGCCTCACTTTGAACTTGTGTCCCCTCATAATTGACCCTTAAACTAAGAGTAATAGCTGCTCTCTATCGATCCTGTCCATGCCCCTCATAATCGTGTACACCTCAATCAGGTTAGCCCTCAGTCTTCTCTGCTCGAGAGAAAATAATCCAAGCCTATCCAACCTCTCTTTATAATTTAAATCTTCAATCCCAGGCAACAATCTGGTGAATCTTCTCTGCACCCCCTCCAGTGCAATCACATCTTTCCTATAATGTGGTGACCAGAATTGCAGACAGTACTCCAGCTGTGGCCTCACCAAAGCTCTGTAAAGCTCCAACATGACCTGGCTGCTTTTGTAATCGATACCCCAATTGTTAAAAGCACCGCCCTATTAACCTGCCCTTTGCCTTCTTGTCGGTGAACCTGGAAGCGATAATCCCTGTCATCCAGGAGCCGACCTGCTGAATGAAGGAATTGGAGCACAGACTGGGTGTGAACTGTTGGCACCTGGCCAAGAATGTGGGAAGGGGAGTTGTCTGGATGACCGTTTGGATTTGAGTTCAGATAGTGTTACATTTCTTATTCAAACACGGTGTGTGGCTGCTGATCTAAGTGCATCCAGATTTTCGCCTGGATTTTGCTGAGGTGAGCAGGAAATGCAGAGTATTTATTCATCTATTACAGACTATCCAAGAAGGAGCTAACCAAGCAAATTGCTAAAAGATACTTTCATCAGCACAAGAAACCCGTGGTTTCCACTGAAAGACGGATGAAAGGTTCCCATCCAACAGCAAAGAATGTGAGATACTGCATGTCAGGTATGCATGTTATTTTGACTTTAAACTTCCTAGTGTCATAGATTTGTGACAGTAATGTTTACATTCTGGATAATTTTCAAATGTTTCCGCCCTTGCAGAGATTGTGCTGCCACAACTTGTTTTATAATCAAGTTTGATTGCAGGTTGAATAAACTAATCGTTGGCCAGAGAATATAAACGTTACTAACAAAATGTGCTCTCTGGTAATTGTGCAGACTCTTTACCAACTTGTGACAAATTAGAGTTGGTCAGTGTTTCGAGTAGAAATCCAACGATTAAATTGTCACATTTCACTTTAACTGCCTTCACATCACACAGACTATTATTCAGATTTTCAATTTTGTTCTTTCTGATCATAAATGTTTTTGATGGTTCCCTGGCAGTGCGATTTCTCATTCAGAATTAGAACCTGTTTGAAATATTTTCCTTGCTTTGATTTAAGGGGAAGGAGGAATGTGCCATCTTTGTTGCATTTTGGTAGGTGTAACAAAAGCACTTTAGCCAATTATATCACTTTGAAGAGCTCAATTCTGTTATGCTGCTGGCAATGTGGCAACTAATTTGTGCAGAACAAGAGCCTAATCTTGGATATGAAATGTAAGTGTGCAACTATATATCAGCCAAATTAAAGTTTGTGAGTTTAAATCTCTTCAAATGTATTTTCTGCACCCATTTCACAGACACCTGAGATGGGAGCTGTGTTGTTTCAGATTTGACTCCACCCAGTCTTTTAGCATTTTCTATGTTAATTTCAGAGCTGTCTGAGTTGTTTCAATGTGTCATTGTTTGAACTCTTCCTGAATTGTGTGCCAGTGTTATGTCTTCATTGTCTTCTTACTGTCTTTAATTGCTTCAATGCTTCTTTGCATTGCCTGATTATCTCATGCATCTGCCTGCATGTTTACAGCACAGGTACACAAGTTTTGTCTGGATTGTAATGTGTCCAAATATCATTTGAAGTTGCGCTGGTTATGTGAGGCTGTAAATTAGCATGAATTAATTTGCATCATTATAAATGCAGAATTTACCATGAACCATCACAATTGGACAGAGGAACAGAAATGAATCCTCTGCTTCCATCAGAAATTGTTCCTTGATATATTTTGCGAGTGGTAACCTGGTGAATATTTGTTCATACACTTGAAAATACATCTAGTGGAAAAATAAACATTTTTAATAAAGATGCCCAATTATTCAGGAGTAAACTAATTTAATGATTCTTGTCAAATTCAGAGGAAATACAGTAAAGATTCTACCGAGCCATTTAATATTCATTGATGTGCACTGACCAGTTTCTTGTTAATAAAATTTCTCTTAAATGTGAATTAAAAATTGTCTAAAACATGGCACTTGTCCACTCCAACACATCAATCTGGTATTGCAATACTTCCAGGAATGGTGTTCTTTGGGGTGGAAAGTTACAAGTTAAAAGAGCAAAATCCTTTTCCAACTTCCTGATTGTGTTTCCTTTCCTGTGTAGACAGTAAGAAGTCTTACAACACCAGGTTAAAGTCCAACAGGTTTGTTTCAAACACGAGCTTTCGGAGCACGGCTCCTTCTTCAGGTGAATTCACCTGAAGAAGGATTCACCTGAAGAAGGAGCCGTGCTCCGAAAGCTCGTGTTTGAAACAAACCTGTTGGACTTTAACCTGGTGTTGTAAGACTTCTTACTGTGCTCACCCCAGTCCAACGCCGGCATCTCCACATCATGTGTAGACAGTGACAGTGGTGTAGTGATATTGTCACTGGGCCAGTAATCCAGAAAGTTTTTTTTAAAATTTAGAGTACCCAGTTATTTTTTTCCAATTCAGGGGCAAATTTAGCGTGGCCAATTCACCTAACCTGCACATCTTTTGGGTTGTGGGGGCGAAACCCACGCAGACACGGGGAGAATGTGCAAACTCCAAACGGACAGTGACCCAGGGCTGGGATTCGAACCCGGTCCTCAGCGGCGTAGGCAGCAATGCTAACCACTGTGCCACCGTGCTGCCCGTAATCCAGAAAGTTTAGGTACTGCTCTGGGGATCAGGGTTCACTTCAATTCAACAGATATCTGCAACTAAAAGTCTAATGATGACCAAGAAACCATTGTCATGCAAACCCGTCACTAATGTCCGATACCTGAGGAAGGAGCTGCGCTCCGAAAGCTTGTGTTTGAAACAAACCTGTTGGACTTTAACCTGGTGTTGTAAGACTTTTTACTGTGCTCACCCCAGTCCAATGCCAGCATCTCCACAACATAATGTCTGACAGGGAAGGCTTCCTTCCCGGTTCTGGCCTACACATGACTCCAGACACACAGCAAAGTTGACTCTTAAATGCCCTTTCAAGGGTACTGCAGGTAAAAGCAACACTGGAGTGAGTTTAGAAATGTGTGAAACAGATACATAAACATAGAAAGTAGATTTGTACGAGAGTTGTTTTGTGACATTGAAGTTCTCCAAAAGTGGGGTTGCACTGTTCCTGGAGATAAGGCAATTCATGGTCTAAGTGTGGAGTGGACGGAGCAAGGCCCTCTTCCATCTCCCGGCTCCAAAAATCAATTGAATATATGGTCCCCAAACTGCTAACAGATGTAATTGTTTTTTAATTTTATTGGAAAAATAAACATTTTTAATAAAGATGCCCAATTATTCGGACCAAGGGTTTTGACCCACAGACCAGCCCCTCAGTGTATATTTGCTGAAAGATCTTACACCAGGGTATCGTGACCTGTGAGTGGATCGCGGGCGGGTGTTGGGAGGGACACGTAACGATCAGGCGCACCGTTCCTGTGGTGGCCCCGATCACGGGAGGAGCACACGTCTTTTACTTTGAGAATGGCGGCCAAGTTTTTTAAATGTCACGGCTCCGGTGGAAAGGATGAATCAGCAATGGGGGGTGATCAGTGGGGTGGAGAGAGAAACTTAAATGTCCATGGCTCATCCATGGCTTGTTTGAAGACGTCCGAGTGTCGGTTGGTGTCGGGAGGTTTTGTGCCGGGCCCTCAGGGTGAGAGAGATCTGCCGATTGAGGGGGAAGGTGAGGCCGCTCCATCCCCACACTCGGGAGGAAGATTCCCCCCCCTTGTGAGTATTTTGATTCGATTCCCAGTGCAGGTGCGTCTGAGGATCGGTTTGCTGCTCCTCTCGGTGATGTATCCGGGGAAATGAGGTTTGTGATGTCCTGAGAGTTCATCTGCTGAGACAGCACCTACTCCACCACCACACCGGCCCTCTGCATGGGATGAGACCCAGCCCCTGGTGACGGAGACCCCCCCCCACCCCCCGGCCCCCTGTATGGTGTGAGACCCAGGCCCTGGTGATGGAGCCCCCCCCCCGGCCCCCTGTATGGTGTGAGACCCAGGCCCTGGTGACTGAGCCGCCCCCACATCCAATTTCGAAATCGGTGATCACCGGAGAATTAATTATTACGGCAGAAGCGGGGGGCAGTGTCTGTTTTACACAGGTTGCAGAATCTCCGCTGCATCCACAACGGCATCATCGCGGTGCGCGCCACACGCATTTGGGACGGCCTCAGGATGTCACCTGAAGGCCCTCCCCCGATGCTCCTTCCCCTATGGGCCATGTTCCTGACTTCTGGTCTCAGTGGTCGGGAACACCGCGCGGTGCTAGCGGATTGTGTCCAGCGGCACCGTAGTCAGGCGGGTGCCGTGGTGCTGGCCGGGGGGGTCTGTGGCGATGGCTGGGAGGAATTGGCCAGGGGGTGGCAAGTGAATGTCCAAAGCTGCACTATCTGGCAGGTTGGGTCTGCACTCGGCCGGCACCGTGTTGTACAGCACGACCGTTGAAGGTCGGCGCCGTGCGCATGCAAGGCCGCGAACGCGGCAATTCTCCGGCTGTTTAATTCGTGGAGGCTGGGCGTTTTACATGCCACGGTTGCTAGCCCCTCATCAGTCGGAGGATCGGTGCTGTGGTGGTGCCAGTTTTCCCCACAAAAAGCAGCAGGGATCCTCCGGAAATGGCCTCAAAATCGGAGAATTCAGCTGCAGGTGTTTGAGTACCGGGGCCCACGCACAGCTTGAAGCAGCCGCACACAAAGGTGGACATCAGGGTGAGGGCGGCGTTGGGTATGTTTCTCACTCCCTTATCCAGAGTTTTATGCATGGTGTCCCTTTAGACACGGTGCATCTTGCTTCGGGTGACTGCTGTGGCCCAGACCAGCGCCCTGTACAGCAACACCGAGAGCTGACTGATGGTGATTTAACCTGACGATCACCACACCTCAGGCGAGGTTGAGAAGGCAGTCCGGCATAAAAGGATTTGCTGATCCTCAGGATGTCAGACGGTGATGACTTTACTGAGCCATCTTCTCCATTCAGGTTGCTGATCACAGAGGTCTCTCTGTGTACCTTTTGGAAGAAGAAACTAAAGCAGCCATCAGTCATCACCCTCTCTCTCCTACAGCAAAGCCAATTTTGAATCCACTTTATCAAGTTCCCCTGTAGCCCATGTGCATTTGCCTTCTTTATAAGCCTCCCATGTGGGACTTTGACAAAGGTTCAGCTGAAATCCATGTAAACTGCATCAATGGGTGGCAAGGTAGCACAGTGGTTAGCACTGGGTTCGAGGTTCGATTCCCGCTTGGGTCACTGCCTCTGCGGAGTCTGCACGTTCTTCCCGTGTCTATGTGGGTTTCCTCCAGGTGCTCCGGTTTCCTCCCACAGGCCAAAGATGTGCAGGTTGGGTGGATTGACCATGTAAACTGCCCGTAGTGTCCAAAAAAGGTTGGGTGAGGTTGTGGGGATAGTGTGGGTGTGTGGGGTTACGGGGATAGTGTGAATGTGTGGGTTTAGGTAGGGTGCCCTTTCTAAGGGCCAGACAGACTCGGTAGGCTGAATGGCCTCCTTCTGCACTGTAAATTCTATGATTCTAACTGCACTACCCCTTCTACACACCTGGTCACATGTTCAGAAAATTAAATCAAATTTGTTAGGCATGATCTCCCTCTGACAAAGCCATGCTGACTGTTCCTGATCAAACCTCACCTCTCCAAGTGGAGATAGATTCTCTCCTTCAGAATTTTCTCCAATAGTTTCCCTACAACATCCAACAACTGGAAACAGCAAGTGTACAGACTCTGGCCTCTGAGACTGGTAAATCTACTTCTTAAAACTGGTTTTGAAGCGAGCTTTCTTGGGGTGAGGACGAGGGGCTGCTGAACACGATGAACTATTGTTGGACAGCAAACATTGCTATGGTAAGAAAATGGACCGTGGGAAGGGTTTGTGTGGAGGTGGCATCGTACAGGGGTATGTGTTTGAGGGCTTTGATTTTGGTACCTGTACTGTTTTCACCAGCCAGATACTCCACGTGCCCAGTGGTGGCGTTGGCTTTGAGAGGAAATGGGAAGAGGACCTGGGAGGGGCTGAGATGTGGGCGGAGGCTTTGCGGAGGGTGAACGCATCCCCATCATGTGCTAGGTTAAGCCTCATCCAGTTTAAGATGGTGCATAGAGTTCACATGATGAGGCGGTAGAGGATAAGTGTGGGTTGTGTGCGAGGAGCCCTGTGTTCCATGTCTACAAGTTCTGGCCGTGTCCAAGACTGAGGAGTTCGGGCAGAGATTCTGGACGGAGGCCGGGATTCTCCGAGCCCGCGACTGGTCAGAGAATCAGCAGGGCTGCTCCGCACCAGGCCACCTAGAAACCGGTGAATTGCTGGTCCAGGAGTCCCGTTGACGCCGGCATACACCACTCCGGTTTGTACTCCAGCGTCAATACATGGCTGGGTTTTCAGAGAATCTCGGCCGTGATGTCCGAGGTGCTAGGTGTGGAGGTGGTTCCAAGTACAGAATTATAGAATCATCACAAAATTTACAGCGCAGAAGGAGACCTTTCGGCCCATCGAGTCTGCACCAGTTCTTGGAAAGAACACCCTACTCAACCCCAACCTCCACCCTTTTCCCATAGCGCAGTAACCCCACCCACCGGCAATTTTGGACACGATGGGCAATTTAGCATGGCTAATCCACCTAACCTGCACATCTGTGGAAGGAAACCGGAGCACCCCGTGGAAACACACGGTGAGAACATGCAGACTCCGTACAGTGACCCAGCCGGGAATCAAACCTGGAACCCTGGAGCTGTGAAGCAGTTGTGCTAACCACTCTGCTACTGTGATGCCCAGGTGTGATACTTGGGGTGTCGGAAACCCGGGATTCCAGGTGGTGAGAGATGCCGATGTTTTGGCCTTTGCCTCCCTGATTGCCCAGAGACCGATTTTGCTTGGGTAGGGGGGTCAAAGTGAGGGGGTGGGTGAGTGACCTGGCAGAATTCCTGAGGCTGGAGAAGGTCAACAAAGTACCTGGATGAGCACTTGGCACCTCTTAACATCCGAAGCTATGGACCAAGTGCTGGCAAATATGATTAGGTAGGCTGGCCAGGTGCCTTTCACGCGCCAGTGCAGACTTGATGTGATCCCATCTCACCTTTTGGACACTAAGAGAAATTTAGCATGGCCAATCCACCTAATCTGCACATCTTTGGACTGTGGGAGGAAACCGGAGCACCTTGAAGAAACCCATGCAGACACGGGGAGAATGTGCAAGTTCCACACAGACAGTCACCCAAGGCCGGAATTGAACCCGGATCCTTGGAGCTGTGAGGCAGCAGTGCTAACCACTGTGCCACCATGCCACCCATGCACTTTAATTTTACACGCTAATCTCTTATGTGGGATTATGTTGAAAATCTTCTGAAAGTCCAAATAAACCTCATCCACTGGCTCCCCTTCATCAGCTCTACTAGTTTCATCCTCAAAGAATTCCAGTGGATTTGTCAAGTATGATTTCCCTTTTTATAAATCCATGCTGACATGAATGTCTCACCTGGTAGGGAGTCTGAAACCAGGGGCCAGTATTTCAAAATAAAGTAGAAGCCACTGAGGACCAAGATGAGGAGAATTTGTTTTACTCAGAAGGTTGTGAATCTTTGGAATTCCCTATCCCATGGGCTGTGTCCACAGATGCTCACACCCCTGTTTGTATCAGTGGTACCGAGATGGTTGACAGATTCAAGTTCCTAGGTGTTAAACATCATGAACAATATGTCCTGATCCATCCAAGTTGACGCTACGACCAAGAAAGCACAACAGCACCTATGCTTCCTCAGGAAATTAAGGAAATTCGGCATGTCCACATTGACTCATCAGAATATTTCCAGATGCACCACAGAAAGCATCCTACCTGGCTGCATCACAGCCTGGTATGGAAACTGCTGGGCCCAAGACCAAAAGAAACTACAGAGAGTCATGAACACTGCCCAGTCCATTACGCGAACCCGTCTGCTATCCATTGACTCTGTCTACACATCCCTCTATCTTGGGAAAGTGAGCAGCACAATCAACTACCCCTGCCACCCGGGTTATTGTCTTTTCCAACCACTTCCATCGGGCAGAAGGTACAAAAGTTTGAGAACACGCACCAACAGAAGAAAACATCTTCTTCCCCGCTGTTCCCAAACTCCTGAATGGCTCTCTTATGGACTGAACTGATCTTATGGACTGAACTGATCTTATGGAATGAACTGATCTTATGGACTGAACTGATCTTATGGACTGAACTGATCTTATGGACTGAACTGATCTTATGGAATGAACTGATCTTATGGACTGAACTGATCTTATGGACTGAACTGATCTTATGGACTGAACTGATCTTATGGACTGAACTGATCTTATGGACTGAACTGATCTTATGGACTGAACTGATCTTATGGACTGAACTGATCTTATGGAATGAACTGATCTTATGGACTGAACTGATCTTATGGACTGAATTCATCTTATGGAATGAACTGATCTTATGGACTGAACTGATCTTATGGACTGAACTGATCTTATGGACTGAACTGATCTTATGGACTGAACTGATCTTATGGACTGAACTGATCTTATGGACTGAATCGATCTTATGGACTGAATCGATCTTCTGGATTGAACTGATCTTATGGACTGAACTGATCTTATGAACTGAACCGATCTTTCTGCACATTTTCTCTGCAGTTGTAGCACTATATTTGAGTATCTTTAAAGTAGCGATTGGCATGCCAATAATGTAAAGGGATATGGGGGTAGTTTGGGGAAAAAGACATTGAAGTGGATGATGAACCATGATTGTATTGAATGGAAGAGCAGGCTTGAAGGGCTGAATGGCCTCCTCCTGCACCTTTATTATCTCTGCCAAATTTAACTGATCCTTGACTGCCTTCGTATCGTCCTCACGGCTGACCTGTAATTTGGAATGTCTGGCTGGAATGATTATCTCTCTGTGCGCTCTCATTGCTGTTTTGCTGGTGTTTTCTATCTGAGTTTTCTGATTTCTCCTGCCAGTAAATGCCATCTTTCTCATTAATTGGCAGTTACATGTCCAGTCCTGGACTTCTGGTGGCATAATGTAAGGGGAAGATGCACCCGAGGTGGCTTCTGCTGGAATATTGCACTTTTTGTTCACTTTGTTAGTCTTGGGTCGTTTATTCTTCGGAAACCCATACAGTTATCAGAATAGAGGTCTTTTATGACTGAAATGCCAAAAAAATCAAGTGAAAGAAAGCTGGGAGCAGAAACTTGTCAATGGATTTGAGGCATCGGAGCTCAGTGGCAAGTAAAATGGCGGAGTCAGATTCAGGTTCTCTGTCCACTCCACTAACAGCCGAGTTTCTTTCAAATACCTTGGCAAAGGAATTTGAAAAGCACCTACGAACTGTGTCACAAGTCCTCAAAAAAGTAGTTGAAGAGGCCTTGGCCCCTATTTGCGTGGCTCTGGGGAATATTTTTTTTTTTTTTTTGTTTTTTAAAATAAATTTAGAGTACTCAATTATTTTTTCTATTAAGGGGCAATTTAGCGTGGCCAATCCACCTACTCTGCACATTTTTGGGTTGTGAGGGCGAAACCCACGCAGACACGGGGAGAATGTGCAAACTCCACACGGACAGTGACCCAGAGCCGGGATCGAACATGGGACCTCAGCGCCGTGAGGCGGTTGTGCTAACCACTAGGCCACCGTGCTGCCCCTCTCTGGGGAATATTAATCAGATCGTTGTAATCCAAGGAGCTACAATGAAAAATATGAAGCTGGCCTTATCGGACCACCGCGATCGGATTGCCGCGCTGGAATCCAAACTGTCCAGGAGGAAAAATGTCCAAATTGTGGGGTTGCCAGAGGGGATTGTGGGCCCTACACCCACGGAATTCTTCTCGGGCCTGTTCTGCAAAATGTTGGGTGAGGGTGGATTCACATCCTCTCCTGAATTGGACTGACCCCCATCGCACATTTTGGCCAAGGCCTCGTCCTGAAGATCTACCACGTGCCATGATGGTGAGTTTTGCGATGGGCAAAGGAACACCTGGACTTTAAGTGGGAAGGCCACACCATCAGGTTGTACATGGGTGTTGAATCAGCAAAGAAAAGGGCCCCGTTCAATGGAGTCAAGGCCACCCTGTGTAAGAATGGAGTCCAGTTCGATTTGGGCAACCCAGCTCGTCTCAATGTAACGCTTAAGAGAAAAGACTATGGGCGGAATTAAATGGAAACATTTCTCAGTTAATCTGTGTCGGGATTTGTAAGATGGAGCCAGCGAGTTCTCCACTGATACTGTATCATTTTCTAAAAATAAATTTTGAGTACCCAATTCATTTTTCCCAATTAAGGGGCAATTTAGCATGGCCAATCCACCTACCCTGCACATCTTTGGGTTGTCGAGGCGAATCCCACATAAACACGGGGAGAATGTGCACACTCCGCAAGGACAATGACCCAGAGCCGGTATTGAACCCGAGACCTCGGCACCGTGAGGCAGCAGTGCTAACTACTGTGCCGCACCTCTCCACTGATATCAAACAACACATTTTGGGCCCTGGGGAGTTTCTCATCGGTTTAGCTCACACTTAGACGTGGGGAGCTGAACTCAGAGATCGGGTCGCCATTTTGAAAGGGAGCCGTGAACTCCAAGCGACCTTGTGAGTCGTCTCCCCCCCCCCACACTTTTGGGACATGTTGCCCCCCCCCAAACACATACACACATGGAGACTCCCCTACACCCCTCCAAGTGAGAACAACTGCAATGGGGTACCTGGGCACCCCCTCTTTAGGCGCCCCAGACACCCCCTTACAGGTCCCCCTCTCTTAGGACCCCACCCACCACACCTCCCTGGGAGGCCACTAGATACCGGATAAGTAGGCAAGTAATTAGGTTGAAGACCAACTGACACCAGCGTGACATGGTTCTGCCCATTGTGGGCAGGTTGCTGATCCCGACACACCACGGGACTTCCTGGCGGGATCGATTCTTGTGTCTGTCGGGAAGCCCGCAGAAGGCTGTTCACCCTGTTCCGTTCTCTTTGGTGCGCAATGTGGCCAGTAGATCGCGCCCTATTTCTTTGACGTGCCGAGAAAGGCGGACTTGTTAAATGGCACAAGTTGGCTGCGTTGTCGTTGAGCTTTTGGCTCTGTTGACGGGTATATTGGGCGCAATTCTCCCAAAGGGAGACAAAGTGTCGATGCTGGAGTGAAAACCGGAGTGTTTCACTCCCGCGTCGGAGACCGCTCCTCGCCCCCTATTCTCCCACCCCAGGGGGCTAGGAGCGGCGATGCATTAATCTTGCGCGCTGGGCCTTGACGGTTGCGTCAAAGCGGCGCCGCCTGAATGATATGGCCGGTGGCGCTTATATGACATCACCCGCGCATGCACAGGTTGCCGTCTTCCCCTCCGCTGCCACGCAAGACATGGAGGATTGACCTTGTGGGGCTGCGGAGGGAAAAGAGTGCGTCTTTTAGAGATGCCGGACCGACGATCAGTGGGCACCGATCGCGGGCCAGATCCCTCCTGAGACCCCCCCCCGGTGCTCGATTCCCCCTCCACCCCCCACAGGCCCCACACACAGTCGTCACGTGCTGTTCACGCCGAAAGTGACCAGGTGTGGTAGGCGCCGGCGTGAACCGGTCGGATTCGGCAGGCCGCTCGGCCCATCCAGGCCGGAGAATCGCCACTCGACCGGAGCGGCGATTGTCCGAGTGGCCTGTCGCAAAACGTGACACGCGTTTGGGAGGGGGGGAGGGGGGTGGGAGAATCGCGTGCGAGTGCCAGGGCGTCGTGGCGCGATTCTCCCACCCGGCGTAGGGGTCGGACAATCGCGCCCATTGTATTGTTACATTGTTGGGCATCATGTTTGTTCTCATTTTTCTTGTTCTTGTTGGGATGGAGTTCTTATATTTTGTTTAACATCCCGCCTTGCCAATTGTTGTGATCTTGCCCCCCACTTGCTGTCCCCTCAATCCACCTTAAAGGAATCAATGAACGGTTTCCACCTCCGGGTGAACCCCTCTAACGATCCCTGCAAAGCAAACTTGATTTTCTTCAGCTTCAGGAATTCTGCCAGATCACTCACTTCGGCAGCTCCGAGTCCTGGCAACACACTGTCAGGGAGACACAGGCCAATACACCAGCCTCTCTCCCTCCCCCATTCCGCTGCACTCCCGTGTCTTCCAACACACCAAATATCACCACCTCCGGACTCGGGGCCAGCCCACACCCAGAACCTCAGACAGACCATCCGAGAACCCCTGCCAGAAACCCTTCAGGCTCCTCCCTCCTCACAACATCCCTCACCTGATTGGCTCCTGAAGCCGTTCCCTTTGGGCAACTCGTAAAATTCCTCCAACTCCTCCAGCCCCGCCAATTTTCCCCCGATGAGGAAACCCCTGAAATACTCAAACCCCACCTGCTGCCACGCCCGAAATCTCACATCCTACCCCACCAGCACAAATTTGTGGTTGTTGCATATCAGCTCCCACAACAACATGCCCTCCAGCCCAAAATGTTGCCTGCACTGACTCCCCCAATCACCCATTTCCTCACCATCGCAATATTCACCGGCCAATAGTAATTTAGCAAATTTGGCAACGTCACCCTCCCACCCCTCTCCCCCACTTCAGGTACACCCTTCTCACCAGCGGGGTCTTGCCCATCCACACAAACCATAAAATGATTCCATCAACCTCCCTAAAAAGGGAATTGGGAACAAAGATAGAGAGGTTCTGGAACACAAACGAGAACCTGGGCAGCACTGTCATTTTAACCGTCTGCAGGCGCCCAGTCAGTGACAGCGGCAACACATCCCACTCTGGACGACACCATAGCACGGTTGCCTCACAGCGCAAGGCACCCGGGTTTGATTCTCGGCTTGGGTTACTCTGTGTGGTGTCTGCACGTTGTCCCCGTGTCTGCGTGGGTTTCCTCCAGGTGCTCCGACAAGTCATGAAGGACATGCTTGTTTGGTGAATTGAACATTTTGAATTTTCCCTCCGTGTACCCAAACAGGCGACGGAGTGTGACGACTCGGGGATTTTCACAGTAACTTCATTGCAGTTTTAATGTAAGCCTACTTGTGACAGTAATAAAGATTATTATTGAAATCTGCCTTCGAAGGGGGTAGTGTCGGCGGTTTATGGGGTTATTTTGGAAGAGGAGAATGCACTGTTGGATGGGAATGAGGCAAAGTGGGAGGAAGAGTTGGGAGAGGGTATGGAGGAGTGGTTCTCATTTGAGGTGCTCCAGAGAGTGAACGCCTCCACCTCGTGTGACAGGATGGGGTTGATACAGCTGAAGCTGGGAGACAGAGCACACCTCACAAGGGCAAAGATAAGCCGGCTCTTTGAGGGGGTAGAAGATGTTTGTGAACATTGCAGGGGGGTGGGGGGGGGGGGGGGGGGGGGGGGGGGGGGGGGGTTCCGCAAACTACACTCGTATGTTTTGGTCCTGTCCAAAGCTGGAGGATCACTGGAAGTAGATTTTTCGGGTAATCTCTAAAGTGGTGCATGTGAAACTGGACCCCGCCTCTCAGGAGGCCATATACGGGGTGTAAGACCAGCCGGGATTGGAAATGGGTGCGGAGGCAGATGTTGTAGCCTTCGCCTCATCGATTGCCCGAAGACGGATCCAGTTGGGATGGAGATCAACCTCTCCACCCTGTACCCTGGAATGGTCGGGGGACCTGCTGGAATTCTTGACTGTTGAGACGGTCAAATTTGAATCGAGGGGAAGGATGGAGGGGTTCAACAATTAATGGGCGTTATTCATTCTGCACTTTTGAGAATTGGATTACATCGAACATTAGTGGGGTGGGGGGGGGGTGTTTGGGGATGGGGACTGTATGTGTTAATGGGGAGTATGGGTAATTCCTGATTCCTTTTTGTTATTTGTTTATATGAACATGCGGGCTGCTGTTTGGGGGTTTGGTGGGAGGATGGGATTGTTGTTATTGATATGGGGATTGACATTGTATCTTTACTGATTATTTTTATTTTTAGTGGGTGTAAATTTGGGAGAAAATGTGAAAAGGAGAAAAATATTTATTGAAACAAAATTTGAAATTTGCCTTCATTCTCTCCAGTGGAGTCAAGTTCAATCTATGTAGCAGGGGCCAGCTCTGCGCCACCTGGATTCCTAGGTACCTAAAGCTCGCCCCCACCGCCCTGGATGGCAACTTCCCTGATCTCCTCTCTTTCCCTCTGGCATTGATCGGGAATGCCTCGCTCTTTCCCATCATCAATCTATATTCCGAAAACTGGCCAAATTCCCCCCAAATCTCCATAATTCCTCCAGTGCTGCTCACTGGGTCCCAGGTATCTAGGGTGCGATTTTCGAACTGTTTGCGCTCTCGCTCAAGTGAAATGAATAGCAAAACGAGAAACACGGCAAGCGGTAAACAGTCTGCGAGACAAACTCGTAGGCCCTCTCTCGTAGGTAAAATCGGGATCTCACCATAGTGTGGTGAGAAACCAATTATCACCACTTAAGCCCTATTTCCATACAATTAATGGGGGTTACCGGAAGATAACCTTGGAGGCCTCCGAGGTGTAGAGCGAGGCTTTCTGGCCCTTCACCTCTTGGAGATCCTCCTTGACATCAACCCCCATCGACTGCAGCTGGAGTAAGTTTTGCATGCTTTTCTGGAGCCAGGATATGACCCCTCGTCTCTCTCTCACCTTTTGAACGCCCTTGAGGATGAAGAACCTTTTGATGTTCCCCTTGATTGCTTCCCACCAGAGATGTGGAGACTCAAAAAGGGGTTTCACGGTTCTCCAACCTTTGTAATCCCTTTTGAGTTCCTGGAGATTCTCTGGGGTCAACAGCTTTACATTTCGCTTCCATGTCCCCCTGCCCACCCCCTGGTTTTCCTGCAGGTGGCAGTCAGCCAGTAGGAGGCAGTGGTCAGAGAAGAACACCGGCTTGACGTCGGTGGGCCTGACCGTGAAAGCACGGGACACAAAAAATAAATCTATTCTGGAACGGACGGATCCATCTGGCCGTGACCATGTGTATCTACGCTGTGCTCCGTCTGCAGGGTTGCTGAAGACGTCGAGCAGCTTTGCGTCTTTTACCGTTTCCATCAGGAGTCTGGACGTAGTGCCTAGTTTGCTGCCGGCTCTGCCGGATCGTCCAGCCGCATCGATGATGCAGTTGAAGTCGCCGCCAAGGATGACAGGCTTGGAGGTGGCCAACAGCAGCGGTAGTTGCTGAAGGATAACCAGCCGCTCCGTTTTTACGGCTGGGGCATATACGTTAATAAGTCTGATAGGGGTGTTTTTGTATTTGACGTCTGCTACTAGGAGGCGTCCACCCACCACCTCCTTAACGTCGGAGATGGTGAAATTGCCTCCAAGTAGCAGAATACCCAGGCCGGAGGTACGACAGTCGTTTCCTCCTGACCAGATGGATGGCCCGTGGGACCACCAGCTCGACCAGCGCCTGTAGTTGCTGAGGTGTGGAATCCCACACTCCTGCAGGAACAGTAGGTCGG
Source organism: Scyliorhinus canicula (assembly GCF_902713615.1). Classification (NCBI taxonomy): domain Eukaryota; kingdom Metazoa; phylum Chordata; class Chondrichthyes; order Carcharhiniformes; family Scyliorhinidae; genus Scyliorhinus; species Scyliorhinus canicula. The sequence continues at coordinate 80,523,190 of NC_052160.1, forward strand.
CTCTTACATTTTCTATGTAGCCGAGTGTGGCTACACACCGCAAAGTGTGTTTAATGCTTCGCACATTAACAAATGCAATTTTAAATCCCATTTTAAAAAGGGTAGATTTACCCGTCTCAGGTTTCAGAGTCCATTTCAGTTGGTTGTTCCAGCTATTCAAAGTTCCCCAGCATGCCGGTGGTGTTCTCAAAATGTTTCACCGTGTCAGGGTTCAGGAAGCTGCCATTGTCCTCAGTGTGGCCATGAACCTGATGGATCTGCAATGTGGAGGGGGTGGGGGTGTAGCCGTTGTGCCCGGCGTGGCAGTCAGCGGGTGTTGGGGTTGTAGGCCGATTCCCATCGTCCAGAGGTTGGTGCTCTGGTCGAGTTTTGTTTTCGTTCCTGTCTGTGGTCCGGGGGTTCTGTGCATCCCCTTCCACATTGGTGCTTTGCCTCTTTAGTTGAGGCCTATTCTTAGATGATTCGCCCTCATCGCAGGAGTTGTCGGCGCTATTGAGTTGCCGCTTTTTCCATTCCCCGTCAGGGGTTTCTTTGTTTCATTTTTTAATTTTCCTCTTTCCTTTTTTTGTGTTCGCCATTTCCCAGCGCTCTTCACTCTTTGTTCCATCCTCGGTTGTCTCGTGTTCCTCGCCAGATGGGAGTGGGGTTTTTTTGTCAGGCTGTGCTGGGGCCTCCACATTCTGTTGAGGGCCTTGCTGTAGAGTTTCGGCATTCTGTGGTGTGGTGTCTTTGTCGATGGAGGGTGCCTGTACCTCCTGTGTGGTTGCCTTTTTGACTCCCCTGCTGATGATTTGCGCATAGGTTGCCCCACGTTTTGGGCAGTCCCTGTAGAGATGGCCGGCCTCCCCACACAGGTTGCAGTTCTTGTCTTCCTTACAGTCCTTTGTCATGTGCCCCTCCTGCTTGCAGTTTTTGCAGCAGGTGACGTTGCAGTTGGCGGCTATGTGCCCCGTTTTGCCACAGGTGTGACATACTCGTGGCTGCCCCCCGTAGTAGAGGTAGCCTCGGTTTCCTCCAATGGTGAACCTGGAGGGTGGATGCAAGGTGGTTCCATTGGTGTTCGTTCTCAGTGTTGCCTTGACCTGGTGTTCGCTTGTCCAGATGCCAAAGGTGTCCTTCAGTTGTACGCTGTCACTTTTCAAGTCGATGTACCTGGCAAGGAACGTAAGGACATCAGACACGGGGACGTGGGGGTTGTACATGTGCAGCGTAATAACCCGGTTTCTCTGCGATGGTAGCGTGAACAGAGGCTCCGCAGTCAGGATAGACAGGGGGCTCTGGTTGCCTTTTTCTTTAAACGCGTCCAAGAACTTGATGCAATCAGCTACATTCCTGAACGTGACGTCGAAATAACCGTTGTTGGGGAAATCTTGCAAGCAGAAGATATCTGTTGCTTGAAACCCACAGCAGTCGATCAGTACCCGCTTCACGAAGAAGATTCGATCCACAGGCGACTTCCCTTCCGACTTCCTGACTGTGACTCGGACAGTGTTTCGCACTCCCCAGCCTGGTGGTCGGGATGCAGCAGTGGTCATAGCTCCGACGATGGCTCTTGACTGTACCGGCGTTAGGCCCAAACCAAGGTTTAGGCCAGCATGAAGATCCACCAATAGCAGCCGAGCTCAAACGTTTCTTCAGTCTCTCCAATCCACGATCGACATCAAGATCGAAATCCTTAGCTTCCCCCGATCAAGTGCGCTACACTTGATCTTAGCCAAAAGGCCGAGAAGCGATAGACTGTGCTATAGATGTTTATGTAGAGCAGTTTGATGGACTTGGGAATTCTCTGGGCAAAGTTGTTTAGTGATTGAGTGAGATAAAGTGTGTATTTGTATGTGTTTGAACTGTTTTTTGACTTCTAAATTCCCCAAGAAGGAGTGGTGTGCACCATTCCTGGAGATACTGCAATACCAGGTTGATGCGTGGAGTGGACGGAGCAAGCCCCTATTCCATCTCCCTGCTCCAAAAATCAATTTAATATATGGTCCCCAGATAAGGGACGTATCAGATATTAAACTGATAAGAACAGATTTTTTTTTTTTCAAAAAATATACTTTATTCATAAAATTTATCATAAACTTTACAGAACATTTCAAATTGCCTTGACTGTACATTTCCGTCTGAGTTACATTCATTTGTCTTCAATTCAATTGGGATAACGTTACATACGTATCCAACTATAAGTTACAGTTCTTTCTTAAATATTTACATTGCTTTGTTTCTTTCATACATACATTCTGGTAATGGAAAAAAAGAACCTCGGACCGAGGGGTTTTACACTGTTACCAACCCCTCGGTGTACATTTGCTGGTAAGACCTTACACTGTGGTCTTCCCCCATTGCGCCTTGGCGGCAGCTGCCCCAAGCTTGAGTGCGTCCCTCAGCACGTAGTCCTGGACCTTGGAATGTGCCAGTCTGCAACACTCGGTCGAGGACAGTTCTTTGCACTGGAAGATCAGCAAGTTTCGGGCAGACCAAAGAGCGTCTTTCACCGAGTTGATGACCTTCCAGCAGCAGTTGATATCTGTCTCGGTGTGGGTCCCCGGAAACAGTCCATAGAGCACAGAGTCCTGTGTCACAGAGCTGCTCGGGATGAACCTTGACAGATACCACTGCATCTCACTCCAGACCTGTTTTGCAAAGGCACATTCCACAAGGAGGTGTGTGGCTGTTTCATTTCCCCCACAACCACTCCGAGGGCAGCGTGCATTGATGCTGAGCCTTCGGGTGTACATGAAGGATCTGACAGGGAGGGCCCTTCTCACCACCAGCCAAGCGAGGTCTTGGTGCTTGTTTGAAAGTTCTGGTGATGAGGCATTCTGCCAGATGGCTCTGACAGTCTGCTCAGGGAACCATCCAACGTCCTCCACAGTCTCCTTTTCTCTGAGGGTCTCGAGGACATTACGTGCTGACCACTGGTTCATTGCTTTGTGGTCAAAGGTGGTTTTCTTCAAAAAATTTTCCACGAAGGACAGGTGTTTCGGCACAGTCCAACTACTTGGAGCGTTCCGCGGCAATGAGGCCAGGCCCATCCTTCGTAACACCGGGGACAGGTCGAACCTCAATGTGTAGTGACACTTGGTGTTTGCATTCCCGGGGTCTACGCACAGCTTGATGCAGTTACACACAAAGGTGGCCATCAGGATTAGGGCGGCATTGGGTACGTTCCTCCCTCCTTTATCGAGAGGCTTGTACATTATGTCTCTTGGACCCCGTCCATCTTGGATCTCCAAATGAATTTGAAGATGGCCCGGGTGACTGCTGCGGCGTAGGTCCGAGTAATGGGACAGACCTGCGCCACGTACAGTAACACCGAGAGTACCTCACATCTGATGACGAGTGTTTTGCCCGCAATGGAGAGGGAGCGTTGCTCCCGCCAGCCCAGTTTCTGTTTTGCTTTGGCAATTCGTTCTTCCCAGTTTTTGGTGCATGCCCCAACCGCTCCGAACCATATCCCCAGCACTTTCAGGTAATCTGACCTGACCGTGAAGGGGACAAAGGATCTGTCGGCCCAGTTCCCAAAGAACATGGCCTCGCTCTTGCCGCGGTTTACCTTGGCTCCTGACTCCAGTTCAAACTGGTCGCAGGTGTCCAAGAGCCTGCGTACAGACGCGGGATCCGAGCAGAAGACGGCGACGTCGTCCATGTACAGGGAGGCCTTGACTTGCGTGCCTCCACTGCCTGGGATCGTCACCCCTCTCATGTCCGGATCCTTCCTGATGGACTCGGCAAAAGGTTCTATGCAGCACACAAACAGGGCCGAGGAGAGAGGGCAGCCCTGCCTGACTCCAGATTTCATCAGGAACGTTTCTGATTCCCACCCATTGATTGAGACTGCGCTATAGATGTTTGTGTAGAGCAGTTTGATCAAATTGCGAATTCCCTCCCCAAACCCCATTTTGGAGAGCACATCCATTATGTAGGTGTGCGATATTCTGTCAAAGGCCTTCTCCTGGTCAAGGCTGATGAGGCAGGTGTCCACCCTCCAGTCCTGCACGTAGGCGATCGTATCCCTGAGCAGCGCGAGGCTGTCAGAGATCTTCCTGCTGGGTACAGCACAGGTCTGGTTGGTGTGGATCACCGACTCCAGAGCAGTCTTGACCCGATTGGCTATGACTTTGGCTAAGATTTTGTAATCCACATTTAACAGTGAAATGGGTCGCCAATTTCGAATTTCTTCCCTTTCCCCCTTCTGCTTGTAGATGAGGGTGATGATGCCTTTCCTCATGGATTCTGACATGCTGCCATCCAGAAGCATACTCTCGTACACTTCCAGCAGGTCTGGGCCCATCCAGTCCCACAGAGCCAAGTACAACTCAGCCGGTAAGCCGTCGCTTCTGGGAGTTTTACTCGTCTCAAAGGACTTGACGGCCTTCGTCAGCTCGTCCAGAGTTAGTGGTTTGTCCAGGTTTTCCCCCTCGTTGTCGTCCAAGACCTCCGTGATAGACGACAGGAATGTCTGGGTAACAGTGCTGTCTGTTGGCTTCAGATCATACAGTCTGGCATAGAAGGATTGACTGATCCTCAGTATGTCAGACTGCGATGTCTTTACAGAGCCATCTTCTTCCTTCAGGCTGCTGATCACAGAGGTGTCCCTGTGTACCTTCTGGAAGAAGAAGCGTGAGCACTTTTCATCCTGCTCCACAGAGCGGACTCTGGACCGGAAGATAACCTTGGAGGCCTCCGAGGTGTAGAGCGAGGCTTGCTGGCTCTTCACCTCTTGGAGATCCTCCTTGACATCAACCCCCATCGACTGCAGCTGGAGCAAGTTTTGCATGCTTTTCTGGAGCCTGGTTGTGACCCCTCGTCTCTCTCTCACCTTTTGTATGCCCTTGAGGATGAAGAACCTTTTGATGTTCCCCTTGATTGCTTCCCACCAGAGATGTGGAGACTCAAAGAGGGGTTTCACGGTTCTCCAACCTTTGTAATCCCTTTTGAGTTCCTGGAGGTTCTCTGGGGTCAACAGCTTTACATTTAGCTTCCATGTCCCCCTGCCCACCCCCTGGTTTTCCAGCAGGTGGCAGTCAGCCAGTAGGAGGCAGTGGTCAGAGAAGAACACCGGCTTGACGTCGGTGGGCCTGACCGTGAAAGCACTGGACACAAAAAAGAAATCTATTCTGGAACGGACGGACACATCTGGTCGTGACCATGTGTATCTACGCTGCGCTCCATCTGCAGGGTTGCTGAAGACGTCGAGCAGCTTTGCGTCTTTTACCGTTTCCATCAGGAGTCTGGACGTAGCGTCTAGTTTGCTGTCGGCTCTGCCGGATCGTCCAGCCGCATCGATGATGCAGTTGAAGTCACCGCCCAGGATGACCGGCTTGGAGGTGGCCAACAGCAGTGGTAGTTGCTGAAGGACAGCCAGTCGCTCAGTTTTTACGGCTGGGGCATACACGTTAATAAGTCTGATAGGTGTGTTTTTGTATTTGACGTCTGCTACTAGGAGGCGTCCCCCCACCACCTCCTTAACGTCGGAGATGGTGAAATTGCCTCCCCGTAGCAGAATACCCAGGCCGGAGGAACGACAGTCGTTTCCTCCTGACCAGATGGATGGCCCGTGGGACCACCAGCTCGACCAGCGCCTGTAGTTGCTGAGGTGTGGAATCCCACACTCCTGCAGGAACAGTAGGTCGGCTCTTACATTTTCTAAGTAGCCGAGTGTGGCTACACACCGCGAAGTATCTTTAATACTTCGCACATTAATTGATGCGATTTTAAAACCCATTTTAAAGAGTAGATATACCAGTCTCAGATTTCAGGGTCCATTTCAGTTGGTTGTTCCAGCTGTTCAAAATTCCCCGTCATGCCGGTGGTGTTCTCAAAATGCTTCACCGTATCAGGGTTTAGGAAGCTGCCATTGTCCTCAGTGTGGCCTTGAGCCTGATGGATGTGCAATGTGGAGGGGGTGGGGGTGTAGCCGTTGTGCCCGGCATGGCAGTCAGCGGGTGTTGGGGTTGTAGGCCGATTCCCATCGTCCAGAGGTTGGTGCTCTGGTTGAGTTTTGTTTTCGTTCCTGTCTGTGGTCTGGGGGTTCTGTGCATCCCTTCCCACATTGGTGCTTTGCCTCTTTGATTGAGGCCTATTCTTTGATTGCTCGCCTTCATCGCAGGAGTTGTCGGCGCTGTTGAGTTGCCGCTTTTTACCATAACCCGTCAGGGGTTTCTTTCTTTCATTTTTCATTTTCCTCTTTGCTTTTCTTGTGCCTGCCGTTTCCCAGCGCTCTTCACTCTTTGTTCCATCCTCGGTTGTCTCGTGTTCCTCGCCAGATGGGAGTGGGGTTTTTTTGTCAGGCTGTGCTGGGGCCTCCACATTCTGTTGAGGGCCTTGCTGTAGAGTTTCGGCATTCTGTGGTGTGGTGTCTTTGTCGATGGAGGGTGCCTGTACCTCCTGTGTGGTTGCCTTTTTGACTCCACCGCTGATGATTTGCGCATAGGTTGCCCCACGTTTTGAGCAGTCCCTGTGAAGATGGCCGGCCTCCCCACACAGGTTGCAGTACTTGTCTTGCTTACAGTCCTTTGTCATGTGCCCCTCCTGCTTGCAGTTTTTGCAGAAGGTGACTTTGCAGTTGGCGGCCATGTGCCCCGCTTTGCCACAGGTGTGACATACTCGTGGCTGCCCCCCGTAGTAGAGGTAGCCTCGGTTTCCTCCAATGGCGAAACTGGAGGGTGGGTGCAAGATGGTTCCATTGGCATTCTTTCTCAGGGTTACCTTGACCTGGTGCTCGCATGTCCAGATGCCAAAGGTGTCCTTTAGTTGTATGCTGTCACTTTTCAAGTCGACGTACCTGGCGAGGAACGTAAGCACATCAGTCATGGGGACATGGGGGTTGTACATGTGCAACGTAACAACCCGGTTTCTCTGCGATGGTAGCGTGAACAGAGGCTTCGCAGTCAGGATAGACAGGGGGCTCTGGTTGCCTTTTCCTTTAATCACATCCAAGAACTTGATGCAATCAGCTACATTCCTGAAGGTGACATCGAAGTAACCGTTGTTGGGGAAATCTTGCAAGGCGAAGATATCTGTTGGTTGAAACCCGCAGCAGTCGATCAGTACCCGCTTCACGAAGAAGATTCGATCCACAGGCGACTTCCCTTCCGACTTCCTGACTGTGACTCGGACAGTGTTTCGCACTCCCCAGCCTGGTGGTCGGGATGCAGCAGTGGTCATAGCTCCGACGTTGGCTCTTGACTGTACCGGCGTTAGGCCCAAACCAAGGTTTAGGCCAGCATGAAGATCCACCAATAGCAGCCGAGCTCAAACGTTTCTTCAACAAAGTCTTCAGTCTCTCCAATCCACGATCGACATCAAGATCGAAATCCTTTGCTTTCCCCAATCAAGTGCGCTACACTTGATCTTAGCCAAAAGGCCGAGAAGCGATAGACTGTGCTATAGATGTTTATGTAGAGCAGTTTGATGGACTTGGGAATTCTCTGGGCAAAGTTGTTTAGTGATTGAGTGAGATAAAGTGTGTATTTGGATGTGTTTGAACTGTTTTTTGACTTATAAATTCCCCAAGAAGGGGTGGTGTGCACCATTCCTGGAGATACTGCAATACCAGGTTGATGCGTGGAGTGGACGGAGCAAGCCCCTATTCCATCTCCCTGCTCCAAAAATCAATTTAATATATGGTCCCCAGATAAGGGACGTATCAGATATTAAACTGATAAGAACAGATTTTGTTTTTTTTCAAAAATATACTTCATTCATAAAATTTATCATAATCTTTACAGAACATTTCAAAATGCCTTGACTGTACATTTCCGTCTGAGTTACATTCATTTGTCTTCAATTCAATTGGGATAACGTTGCACACATATCCTACTATAAGCTACAGTTCTTTCTTCAATATTTACATTTACATTACTTTGTTTCTTTCATACATTGTGGTAATGGAAAAAAGAACCCCGAACCGAGGGGTTTTACACTGTTACCAACCCCTCGGTGTACATTTGCTGGTAAGACCTTACACTGTGGTCTTCCCCCATTGCGCCTTGGCGGCAGCTGCCCCAAGCTTGAGTGCGTCCCTCAGCACGTAGTCCTGGACCTTGGAATGTGCCAGTCTGCAACACTCGGTTGAGGACAGTTCTTTGCACTGGAAGATCAGCAAGTTTCGGGCAGACCAAAGAGCGTCTTTCACCGAGTTGATGACCTTGCAGCAGCAGTTGATATCTGTCCCTGGAAGCAGTCCGTAGAGCACAGAGTCCTGTGTTACGGAGCTGCTCGGGATGAACCTTGACAGATACCACTGCATCTCACTCCAGACCTGTTTTGCAAAGGCACATTCCACAAGGAGGTGTGTGAATGTCTCATTTCCCCCACATCCACTCCGAGGGCAGCATGCATTGATGCTGATCCTTCGGGTGTGCATGAAGGATCTGACAGGGAGGGCCCTTCTCACCACCAGCCAAGCGAGGTCTTGGTGCTTGTTTGAAAGTTCTGGTGATGAGGCATTCTGCCAGATGGCTCTGACAGTCTGCTCAGGGAACCATCCAACGTCCTCCACAGTCTCCTTTTCTCTGAGGGTCTCGAGGACATTACGTGCTGAGCACTGCTTCATTGCATTGTGGTCAAAGGTGTTTTCCTTCAAAAAATTTTCCACGAAGGATAGGAGGTACGGTACGGTCCAACTACTTGGAGCGTTCCGCGGCAATGAGGCCAGGCCCATCCTTCGTAACACCGGGGACAGGTAGAACCTCAGTATGTAGTGACACTTGGTGTTTGCATACCCGGGGTCTACGCACAGCTTGATGCAGTTGCACACAAAGGTGGCCATCAGGATGAGGGCGGCGTTGGGTACGTTCCTCCCTCCTTTTTCTAGAGGCTTGTACATTGTGTCTCTTCGGACCCGGTCCATCTTGGATCTCCAAATGAATTTGAAGATGGCCCGGGTGACTGCTGCGGCGTAGGTCCGAGTGATGGGCCAGACCTGCGCCACGTACAGTAACACCGAGAGTACCTCACACCTGATGACCAGGGTTTTACCCGCAATGGAGAGGGAGCGTTGCTCCCACCAGCCCAGTTTCTGTTTTGCTTTGGCGATTCGTTCCTCCCAGTTTTTGGTGCATGCCCCAGCCGCTCCGAACCATATCCCCAGCACTTTCAGGTAATCTGACCTGACCGTGAAGGGGACAAAGGATCGGTCGGCCCAGTGCTCAAAGAACATGGCCTCGCTCTTGCCGCGGTTTACCTTGGTTCCTGAGGCCAGTTCAAACTGGTCGCAGGTGCCCAAGAGCCTGCGTACAGACGCGGGATCCGAGCAGAAGACGGTGACGTTGTCCATGTACAGGGAGGCCTTGACTTGCGTGCCTCCACTGCCTGGGATCGTCACCCCTCTCATGTCCGGATCCTTCCTGATGGACTCGGCAAAAGGTTCTATGCAGCACACAAACAGGGCCGAGGAGAGAGGGCAGCCCTGCCTGACTCCAGATTTGATCAGGAACTTTTCTGATTCCCACCCATTGATTGAGACTGCGCTATAGATGTTTGTGTAGAGCAGTTTGATCCAGTTGCGGATTCCCTCCCCAAACCCCATTTTGGAGAGCACATCCATCATGTAGGTGTGCGATATTCTGTCAAAAGCCTTCTCCTGGTCAAGGCTGATGATGCAGGTGTCCACCTTCCTGTCCTGCACGTAGGCGATCGTATCCCTGAGCAGCGCGAGGCTATCAGAGATCTTCCTGCCGGGTACAGCACAGGTTTGGTCGGGGTGGATCACCGACTCCAGAGCAGACTTGACCCGATTTGCGATGACCTTGGCTAAGATTTTGTAATCCACATTTAACAATGAAATGGGTCGCCAATTTCGAATTTCTTCCCTTTCCCTCTTCTGCTTGTAGATGAGGGTGATGATGCCTTTCCTCATGGATTCTGACATGCTGCCATCCAGAAGCATACTCTCGTACACTTCCAGCAGGTCTGGGCCCATCCAGTCCCACAGAGCCAAGTACAACTCAGCCGGTAAGCCGTCGCTTCCGGGAGTTTTACTCGTCTCAAAGGACCTGACGGCTTTTGTCAGCTCGTCCAGAGTTAATGGTTTGTCCATGTTTTCCCCCTCGTTGTCGTCCAAGACCTCCGTGATAGACGACAGGAATGTCTGGGTAACAGTGCTGTCTGTTGGCTTCAGATCATACAGTCTGGCATAGAAGGATTGACTGATCCTCAGTATGTCAGACTGCGATGTCTTTACAGAGCCATCTTCTTCCTTCAGGCTGCTGATCACAGAGGTGTCCCTGTGTACCTTCTGGAAGAAGAAGCGTGAGCACTTTTCATCCTGCTCCACAGAGCGGACTCTGGACCGGAAGATAACCTTGGAGGCCTCCGAGGTGTAGAGCGAGGCTTGCTGGCTCTTCACCTCTTGGAGATCCTCCTTGACATCAACCCCCATCGACTGCAGCTGGAGCAAGTTTTGCATGCTTTTCTGGAGCCTGGTTGTGACCCCTCGTCTCTCTCTCACCCTTTGTACGCCCGTGAGGATGAAGAACCTTTTGGTGTTCCCCTTGATTGCTTCCCACCAGAGATGTGGAGACTCAAAGAGGGGTTTCACGGTTCTCCAACCTTTGTAATCCCTTTTGAGTTCCTGGAGGTTCTCAGGGGTCAACAGCTTTACATTTAGCTTCCATGTCCCCCTGCCCACCCCCTGGTTTTCCTGCAGGTGGCAGTCAGCCAGTAGGAGGCAGTGGTCTGAGAAGAACACCGGCTTGACGTCGGTGGGCCTGACCGTGAAAGCACGGGACACAAAAAAGAAATCTATTCTGGAACGGACGGACCCATCTGGTCGTGACCATGTGTATCTACGCTGCGCTCCGTCTGCAGGGTTGCTGAAGAAGTCGAGCAGCTTTGCGTCTTTTACCGTTTCCATCAGGAGTCTGGACGTAGCG